>NC_134038.1:48511501-48811501 GCF_965140245.1 Athene noctua
GGGTGAGCCTCTTCATGAAAACAAACAGATCTTTTGTGTGTTGCATGGGTGAGCTCTAGAACGGACACTGCTTGTGATCTATAGATTCAAGATTAGCATTAGTATTCTTTCCATGAAGGTAATCTTTCCTAAAGCGGTAATTGAGGCTTTCTATAAGAAATGGCATCTGGATCTACTTCAGACTAAAAAAAGGCAGTATCATCTAGCAAAGTTAAATATGAGTTAAATGTGAACCTAGTTGTTATCTATTAACTTAATGGAAGATAAGAGTATGATTTTGCAAAATATCCCAGACTGGGAAACATGGGAGGAATGTTGGAAGCAAAGTCTACAAGGCCTTGCCTAATGTTTCATTTTTTTTTCATTCCACATGTGAAAGAAAACAGATTCACAAAGCTTCTTGTTGGATAATACTCTTTTATGGTAGCAACTACAACACACTAACAAACTTATTTTTGAATGTGGAACGCAGAAACTGCAGCTATTAAAAATAAGTTTGAGGTCCAAAGTTGTACTACCAGAAAAAATTCAAAACATTCTCAAAATACTTCCAATTTGACATTTGAATTAATAATGGCATTATAACTGATGTAAAGAGATTAGGTCACATGACCCAACATTTAAGTACATTACTCTAGTTCTCAGTATTTACTGGTGTGTTTTATGTCTTTGTGTGACACATTGAATGACACTAATTTTCCATGCTAAATTACAGTCCAGATCACCCTGACACAACTTGATTTAATCTTTAATCATAACTAATCTTAATCTTTAAAAATTGTAATCTTTAAAAATCTTACAAAGACTGTGCATTTTTTTTAATTGTCAGGCCCATGCTCACGTTTCTTACCCTGAGCTTTTTAATTCAAGGCATTTTAACTTCTTGTTGACCTTGCAGGAAATATTGAATATCAATTACTGTACAGTATCCTGAAATGTTGTTGCCCTATATAATGAAGTAATAAAAATCAAACTGCTAAATCCAAGTAAATTAAAAACCAAAGGTATTTATGAATGATACCAACAAAGTAACTGCTACTTTTAGAATTAGTAATGAAATCCTGTTATGACCATTTATTGTTTTTTATTACTACCATTTAGGAAAAGGAAAAGGCAAGGAAGATTTCATGGAGTTCCCTGTGGTAAGGAGACAGGTGATCATGTACTTTTGCCCATGGCTCAGGGGGTTGCTTGGAAGAAAGGGGGGTTTGTGTCTTGGCTGAGGTTCATTGGGCTTGTTTGCAGAATAAGTAGTGTGAGTAGGAGAGAGTTCTTGCAAAAAGAGTCTGAATCGTTCTGCTTGCTGAGATATTAGTTACAGCCTAAATAAGGCAGCCGGGCTGGCTTAGCTGAAAGTGAAGACAAAGTGACAGTCAGCAATCAGAGAGATAAAATTTAAAGGTGTTAATGAATAGGGTGTAAGAAAGACACAGTGACATTGGTGTTAATGAATAGATTTGCAGAAAAAAAGAAAACAACACAAAAGTTGCAAGATTTGTGTGGCACTTCAGTACTTTATTTTGTATTATAAAAAGTGTTTAAAACAGATAAATGACAAGAAAAGTTGTGACAGGATCACACAATCTCTCTGCCTGAACAACACAGAATATGGAAGCAGCCAGGCAAAACCTGGCAACGTGTACAGGTGTATTAATTGGAGGAAAATCAGACTCAAGGCAGATCGTTACATGGAAGAGAAAAAACAACTAGTTAAATAATAGCTTATCACACCTTATTGAAAGACTGGGTATAAGCAATAAGAAATAATATAAACATGAAGCAGTAAATGACCTGGAGAACAAAATGTGATCTTTGTATTATATAATAAATTAGTATTGCACACTGTAAAACTGGATGTCATATGGGCAGCACATTCATACATGTATTGTTTTAACCCCCAGCTCTAACAAGTGATTTAAGCAGAATATCACCTTCGACCTCCTTGGATAGTTGAACCTCGACACAGCTTCATCTATGCTTGTGTCAGGCTCAGGTTCTACACTCGGTGACTACAGTAGTTTAAGATACTTTTGCTTCCCTCCAGGTCTTCTGGCATTCCTCCCTGCCATTTGTATCACAGCACTCTATGTCCACAATTATAAAGCCGTAATGGTTTGGGGTGTGTGTCACTCTTTCAAATGGATTCCAGAAATGACACAGATGAAAAATCATCACTCTCCCTTCCCTATCCAAAAAAGTGCTGTTACTTTTCCCCAACAAATAAGTGCCCTGATTTTGTCACAAGAACATCACCATGCACAATTATGCCAATGCAACATGGGAAGCATGTTAGTTTGGTTTCACACATGTACTTTCTATGGCAGCATTTGTTGGACCTTTTGGAATGACTGAGAGATGTGTTGATTATTGTAGCTTTAGAGACCCTGATGATTTTGCAGTTGTTGCTCTGATGAGAACTAGTTTGATTTTGTGTTTGCTGATCCATAGAAAATTCACCTTTGGATGGTTAGATGGAAACCAGGAACGAGAGGGATTTTTTCTGATCTTCTTCCAGAGTAAGCTACCATTGTTTAGGAACTTTCCTGCATAAATTGCATTACAGGATGAAATACAGCAAAGAGCAATGTATGCTCAAGGGAATTTCCTTTTCTTACAATAACAAGTAAATTACAATATCGTGACTTATTCAAAGAAGTGATCTACTTTTTTGTACAGTAGTCTTTTTACTGAAGTAATATTTACAGAAGATGAAGGATGTTTCAAGTATTCTTTTCAGAGCAGATACCTGGGCCTAGTCATCTACTACAACTGTGTGTGAGTCATGACACTCCTGCAGCATCCTGCTGCTGGAGATTCAATCAAACATGACACATTTATCTTCTGAAATTCCATTTTGATATTCTTCCACAAATGTCTCTATATATTTAAGCTAAGCAGGTTTTCTCATGCTCATCACAGTAGCATTTAAAGTCTTACAAAAGTGCACCTAACAGTCTAAGCAGTTAAAATTAACACTGTTGAGCTGATGACATGGCATTTGCTTTTAGATATGCAGAGACAGCGATGCGTATGGCACCACTTAATGTTCCTCCACACAAGAGTTAGGGCCAGTCTTAAGACTTCATGTACCATGGATCTCACTCTTGTCTCTGACAAGGTTCAGCAAGCTGCCATTGTATTGATCTTCTAATGCACTTCTCTACTGAATAGAAACCAATCTTCTAAAACAATATCAGAACCAGTAATACTAGATGATATTCAAGGTCTTTTCCAACCTAGATGATTCTGTGATTCTGTGATAAAAGTGGAATACCGGAAAAGCATGTGTCTATTAATACTCAGTTATTACAGTTAATACAGTAAATCAATAGTTTTAATACCTAAAAATAAAGCCGTAATAACACCACACCACATATAAAATAAAATTTAATGTGAGATAGTAACAAGACATAAAGATACAGTACATTTTTGCTACATAAACCCAAGTTCATGTCCATAGGGACCCTCTATATTGCAGTCAGCTGAAGCTTCAAATTTAAGCCATCTATGTATATAGTGGTTCAATGCTGTATTTTTATAGCTAGTTTTACACTCTGTTCAATAAAATAAATGACATACATCAAGTTACATAGCCGCTACTGGCAATTCAGAAACAATTTTGTGACAAAATGCATCATTCAGTCTATCCATCTATCTGATACCCATTGCAATAACTTCCATCAAAATATTACTGAAAAATCTCTGTTTCAGACCTGAAGGAGTAGAATTTCTCTCTCTCCTATGGAAGCACTTGCTGGGAAATTCTTTCATCTATGCTCTGCATCAAAGTGACAATCAGGAAATTCCATGGTGGCTATAGATGGTTGTTGTGTGTACCGTAATCTACTGTACATAGAAATGTTCCTGTTCGACATCTAGCAAGACTGGAGGCTAGAGTAAGCTCTTTCTGTTTAAGAGATCTTTTAAGTAAACCAGTGGGTTTGTTATTACTATCACTTACTTGGATCACTACTTCATTGATTAACCAATAATTTTCTATTTCTAGCTCTGGTGTTTACACCTCAACTGACTTAGGCTTTTTACATTTATGATACAAGAGTACTGATACGGAATCCCGCAGAGTGTTTGGAAGCTGTTTGCCTTTGAAGGAAGTGACGAGGTCCATCCCCTCAGCCTAAAGGATAAACTCTACTTGACCATGAGCTGTGCTGGATGAACAAAATAACTTGTCTCAGTTTTTTACCTAGCTAAAAGTTATTACTGAAACAAAATGAAGTTATCAATAAAGCCTATTGCGTAAAAACCATGGTGCAAGTATAGTGACTGAGACGAAACTGTATTTGGGGAAGGGGTGGGGGGAGCAGTTCTGTCTCTCCATTTTTTTCACCCTACGTATGTCTGGATAAACTCAACACACGTTAGCAAGAGAGCCCGGGATTCTTACGCAACCAGATCCCGCTGCCCTCTCAGGTGCACCCAGGCACGTCCTGGCCAGCTGCCAGCCTCCTGGCACACATCTTCCCATGGCTGAGAGCATTCTGCAGAGGAATGGAGACATCACTGATCTGACCGTAACTATCACCGAGCAACTTGAGATAACCAAGGTTAGTTGCTGAAGCAAGAAAGAACAGCTCCTTGACGCTTGTATTACCGACTTTTTAAATACCTTTTCCGTGCAATGGGCTTGAGAGAAAACTACTAATGGAGCGTCTAAATTATCACGTATGAATGCAGCAAAGTTGAAAGCGCAAGTGTAGCCAGATCTTCGGGCAGCGTGGAGAACTGTCGGGTCTGCCAGCCCCGACTCCCATATCCAACTGTTCTGCACTAAAAGCAGCTCAAGTACGACGAGATCCGCGCGTGGCTGCGCTCGGCAGAAGGGCTGTACCGGCTGCGGAGAGGAGGAGAGGGGCAGCACCACCGCTGAAGAGGGAGCACGGGCGGCGCAGGCCCGGCGGCGCAGCCCCCCCGGCGGGACACGGCCCTTCCCCCCCGTGTCCCGCCAAGGGCCGAGGTGGCGGGGTTCCACAAAGGTGTCCCCCGCCTGACGGCCGGGCACAACCGGCGCGCCTGGGAGGGTGGCGGCACGCCGGGCCCCCCTCACTCCTACCCAACGTCTCCTCCCCGACGGACCCGGGCCGCCTCGCGCCGCGCCGCTCCCCTCCCCCGCCCCGGCGATACCGAGGCTCGCCCCCCCGCCAGCCAATCGGGGGAGCGGACTCGCTTCTCCCCGGCCTCCCATTGGCCCGGTGCGCGGGGCGGCGCGCCCGCCCGCCCGCCGCAGTGGAGCGGAGGCCCTGCCGGCCGCCCCCCGGCCCTCTCCACCGGAGCGCGGGGCGGCGCGCGCCCGCCCGCCGCAGCTCTGCAGTCCGCTGCCGCCGCCGCCGCCGCCGCGCCGGGGCTCGCGCACGCTCCAACCGCCGCAGTAGCCGGGTCTCGGCGGGGCGGGGCCGGGCCGCGCCGCGCGGCTGCAGCGCGCTCCCCGCCGGTTGCGGGAGGAGGTGGGAGCGGCGGGGCCGGGCGCCGAGGTGACTGCCCGCCGGCAGCGGGGATGCTGTTGCCGCTGCTGCTGCTGCCGCCGCCGCCGCCGCCGCTTGTGAGGGGAGAGCGGCCGGCCGCGGCGCCCTGCGGCATGAGCAGCGGCGGGGACGTTCCCCGAGCCCCACGGCAGCGCTAGGGGCCCCTCCCCGCGCCGGCCGCCACCTGCGAGCCGCGGCGGTGGGCTCAGCCCGCCCGGAGGCGCAGCGCGAAGGAAGGCCGGCCCCGCCAGGGGGGCAGCCGGGCCGGCCACAGACCGCCGCCGCCCACCCGCCCTCCTCCTCCTCCTCGATCCGCGGCGCTGTCCCTGTGGCCCCCACCCGCCCGTCCGCTCCCGGGGAGGCGGCGGGGCGGAGGGAGAGGGCAAGCGGAGCCCCCTCGTCACCTCCTCGCTGCCCGGTCCATGGGAGGAGCGGGCCTCCCCTCTGTGGGAAGCGCCGCCGCGGCTCGCCGGGATTGAGCGGAGCGGCCGGCCGCCGGCGCGGAGGGAGGATGCCACTGCTCCGAAAGGTGCTGCGGGTCTCCAATCGCTCCATGCTCGCCTTCATCTTCTTTTTCTCCTTCTCCTCCTCCTGCCTCTACTTCATCTATGTGGCCCCCGGGATCGGTGAGTCGGGAGCCGCCCCCTCGGGGGTTGGGGGGGGGGGGGGCGCCGCGGCCCCCTCGGTGGGGCTCACCCGCCTCCCCCGGGCTGGCGGGGAGGGTACGGGCAGCGGCGGGTGAGGGGCGTCTCGGGTGTCGAAACGCGGGACACCCTGCCGAGGGTGGGGGTCAGGGCGACTGACGAGGGCCGTCGGTAACGTGTGTTAATCTCGCATCTTTGTTCTGTTGGTTTCAAACGCTCTAGAAGATTCATCTGCCATCGCGAGGTAGGTAGATGCTGTTCTTGCTTCCCAGGCCGGAAAAGTGAGGCAAAAAAGCATCTCCCCGTTTCATCATGTTGTAAATTAACGGTAGAAGCCAGCAAAGAACTGCAAAAATGCGTGCTGGAGTCGCTTGATTCCATTCATCTTTTAAATCATTAGTAACTGCATTAATAATAAAGCACGAGCAATCAGAAATTAAGAGCTAATGTGAATATTTGGTGTTTACTTATGTCCCTGAGATCTCTCTTCACAGGCTTTACAGCTTGTTAACTTCCACTTCTGAAAGAATCGCTTAAGAGGGGAGGCAGTTTAAGGAAAGCTACGTAAAATAACTCTGCAAGTCGGGGTCAGACAAAAAAATGTGCAGTTTTCCTTAGTTCACTCTTCCGTTTCTGTGAGACCATCATGTTTTTTCTCACTGGATAAGCCTTTCAGAAGTGGTTGGGCTTACCCCTGAGCGAAGGCCAGCGGTATCCTGTATGTTTCACAATGTTGGGTGTCTGTTGGCTGGGCAATGTTTTCCATTTTTCCAGGGAGTATTACCAATTTTTCCTGCACTTCTCCTTGCTTATCAGGTGCTGCCTAAATACCTGTAAAACCATCTCATTCTTTGTCCTCAGTGCTTAAAACTTCTTTGTCATTACTACGAAATATCCACATTGATTCGACCACCGAATCTTCAGGAATCGTTTCCTGTTGACTTGTGTATTTATGCTGTTCATCTTCCTCTTGTTCACAATTTTTTATTTGGTTTGTAAACCCTTTCAGGGTGCAGTTTCTTCTCCTATACCTCGAGCACTTCACACAATATTGACATGTCTCTCAGTTACTATTACAGTTCAAGTAAATATAAAAAAGTATTGGGGGAATATATCATGAGTTGGAGTTCTTGAGTTTTATGTCCATCAGTGTTTCCCTGCTGAAAGGGATGTAATTTTGTTTTCTAAGTGAGAGAACGATGCTGTCCATTTAGACATCTTAGTTCTATGAGATGCTAGCGTAATATCAGAGTAGACTTAAATTACAAGCAGTTGGTGTATGATTTAGAAAGCAAAGTGCAGTTTCCGCATCTTTGCTAACATCTTGCATAATATATGCTGCTGGAGTTTTACTTCATTATTTAAATGTTTCTTCTTCAACGGATATCTTCTTAGAAGTACATCTTCTTACTAAACAAGGTTTATGCAGTACCTTGTTCAGAACTGGAGCCTCTAGTGATAAGACTTTTCTTTCCTGACTTCATCTTGCTGCTCAGCTATTGGGGTTTACATGTCTGTTCAGTTTCCTTTGTACCAGAAGTGAAATGAAATCAATGCTTTGCACCAAAAGTGTTCATGGTGTAGGTTATTTAGGTGTGATCAACCTTAAGGAAAAAAATCATACTCAGACTGTTCTTTCTTGCTATCTCGGACATACATACTTCAGTTACACCTTTTGAGCTGTAGTTTAACAATAGAAAAATCTTCAGTAGTTATATGAGTTTGTGAAATTACAGCCCTTTCCAGCTACTTATCAATGGTGTGGTGCCCTAACTCTGTATGCAGTTGTGCTCTAAACTCATCCAGTTCAAACAAATCAAAACCCTACAATACAGGAGTTACTCTTTGTATGTGCCTCTTCTTGGATCCAGTTTGGAATGCTACCATGCTGTGCTGGTCTTACAGGGGGAGGAAACACAGAAAATGGTAAAGGGAAGGGAAGTAGGAAAGTTTTACGCTGGTAATCTCGGCCTGTCAGTTTGCAGATGTAATGATGATTTCCCAGGAATTTGCTCCTGGAAATGTTACTGTGTAGAATGGAGAGAAAGAAGGTCAAATATCTTGAAAGCAACCCACATCCTGGCAGCATTCATGGCGAAAATGTAAATTGTTAAGAATGGAAGATTTAAAAAAAAAAACAGTAACACCCCATCCCCCAAGACTATAGGCAGATGATTCATCTGATAATCCTATGCTGTGTGCTCAAGCCATCTGCATATTGCAATAGAAGAATAGAATATTTCAGTGTGTTTGCTCCTTTCCACTGAGTGTGATGAAATGGGTCAAAGCTGATTGTGTGTGAGGAGAGGAGGAGGGTTTAAGATTGCTTATGGAAGTTCAGCCACCTTACCTGTTAGCAGTTTTTTCATTATATATATTCTGCAGTTAAGTTGTAAGTGGTTGGGATCTGTCATAATTTATGTGTACAGCTACATTTTAGTGAAGATATTTTGGATCATCAGAACATTTCTTCCTCAGCAAGCTACAAGGTGCAGTGGCAGAGAGGAGAAAAGTTCCATGTTGTAGGGAACTGGAGCTGCTCCCTGTTCTTCCTGATGGTCAGAGGAACTGAAAAGAGAGGGAGAAGTTGGACTGCCAAATGTTTTATGGAGCAGCCGCAGTGTACTGAAAGGTGGGAGGGCAAAAATAAGTGGGTTATGTAGCAGAAGAGCTTCCTGAGATATCAAAGCTGAGTGAAAATTTGAATTCTTAAGGGCTGGTAGAGTGGAATTCCCTCTTAGCAAGCAGTTCATGGCTTATCAAAGGGAGGACATGTCTGCACAAGTAAGCCCTTAACACTGGGAGAATTCACAAAGAGGTCATCTCATTCTCTTTGTCCTTCACGCTAATTAGAAAATGGAGTTACTGCATTTTTTAGCAAAATTGCAGATTTTGTGACAAATGCAGTTCCGGTTGATTTGGAATACTGACAATTTGTTTAGAGGAAAAATCTTAATTACTTAAAGACTTTAATTATTCCTGTTTAACATTTAAATGTTTTTATTTGCACAATAATTACTTGTGTATCACTTTTTTTTTTTTTTTGTAGAGGCCTCTCAATGTTAGTTCTTTGGGAAATAGAAATTTTTTGTTATCCCATGTATTTCAAAATGAGGAGAGGAAAAGCATTTAAATTTCAGGTTTTCAGACACAGAACAGTGTTTTGAGACTAAGACATACAATTTTCCACATAATATAAAACCAGAGGTTTTATGTGGTTGAGAAGAATTTGTACACTATGTTGGGGTTGTTCATGTGCCTCCTTTCCCTTCTTCTGTAAGAACAGAAGATGGGATGAGGTAGAGATGGCTGTAACCCTGCCTCAGCAACCTGGGGGTCCTGTGATAGTGAGAGGATCTCAAACACAGAATCAGATGGATTTTGAATTGCTGATTAGAGAAGACAACTATTTTTCAGGTTTTCATTTTCCCTAGTTGAGTGGATGATTTGAAGCTAAACCTAGAGCAGTAGGATGGCAAGGTAAAATGGTAGAAAACATTTTAAATGTTTAAAATTAAAAAAAATTCTTTTTAAATTTTCAAATTATACTTCTACATCTCAGGTATTTGATGGAAGCAGACTAACAGGTGCTACTTCTCCAGAAAGACCACTTTTCTCACAGTACTACATGTGGTGCTCCTTCTCTGTTACATGAAATTAAAAGGTACAAACTGAAGTTGCTGGTTTTGAATTCGTCAGTGAAGATAGACTGTCATTCTGAAACTTCACTGGAAGTTACAAATATCCCTGTATATACTGCAGTTAGAGACTGAAGAAGCTAGCTGAGAGCAGGAATCTTTGGCACCAATATGTTCTTTTTCAGTGTTGTAGATAACAGCACTGATAAAAGGGACTTGGATAGTCGCTGTCTGGTGCTGACAGCTATTCAGAATGTTTACTTAGGTTGAAGTTTATGTTGTGGAAAGGATCCAAAGATGAGGAGAGTGAGACAAAGTAGCAAGGCAGTGGTAAACAAGAGAGGGCATTTGCTGATCTTATTTCACTGCCAAGCCAATCTGAGTACTGCCAGAGAATTTTTTTCTTTGCTTTTCCCTTTTTCCATCAGCATCATTACTGTAATCCCATTGGACAACATAACTGGTCTCAGAAAATTACCTCTTATTCATCTCTGGGTTACTCCTTTCTGTCTGACTCCATCAGAGAACCTGTACCAGATTGGGTGGGAGAGTACCTTAGAGCTCTCAATACTGTAGTCAGTTGCAGTCTAACTTGGCCAGCTTGGACGTGATGACCTTTGTAGTTCTCATAAGAACTGGTTATGGGACAGTGCAGTGATTAGGGAAGATGCAGTCTGTCTGATATCAGTAACTAGAAATCCTGAATGGTGGAATGAGATTGAGGAGGTAAAAAAACTCTACTGTTTCCTCTCTTCTGGTCTTCTGCTTCTCTTATTAAAACTTTACTACTTCTCTAGCAATCCTAACCAAAGGGCAGCTGTGCAGGCTAGGAGGAACTTTGAAACATCACGATTTGATATCAATCTATTTCCTGTTCTGTTAGGAAATAATTTTCCTAATAGGAAAGGGCGATATCACTTTTGGAACTTGTGCAGAAATGGAGGAAAGAGCTGAAAACGCTGTCAGCAAGGTAAATGGTTGCCAGGTGCTGAGCCCGTAGTTACAGGTACAGCCTTTGTGCTAATGTTTTTTTGTTCCTGGCATGTCTAGTAGTTGTGGTTTTTCTAAGGACTTGCTGGTTGATCATAGAGTAATTAAATTGGCAGGGACCTCTGGAAGTCATCTGATCCAAACTCCTGCTGAAAGCAGATCCTACTAGATCGGATTGCCCAGGGCCATGTCCAGTTGAGTTTTGAGGTAGTCAAGGGATGGAGATTTCGCAGTCTCTCTGGCGAACCCGTTCCAGTGTTTCACAACTGTGAGAAAACTGTAATACGAAATTGTAATTTCCCATCTTGCACTCTGTGTTCATTGCCTTGTATCTTTGTGTACCTCCAAGTGTTCAATTTAATCTTCTCTATACATTTCTATTACGTAGCTGAAGACAGCAAAAAAATTTATCCTTCCCTTAGTCATTCTACTTAAGACTGAGCAAACCCATTTCTTTGAGTTTCTATTCTGACATCATATACTCCGTTTTGGGACACAGTACCCCAAATATGGTTTCACAAATTGCTGAATAGCAAATACTTGCTCCTATTGATCTGCTGGTTATGCTGTTGCTAATACAGGCCAGCATACTGTTGTTTGCCACAGTGTTAGACGGGTGGTAACACCTTGTATGAGGGTTTTGCGATGAGTATGTTTTCAAGGCAGTAGGTTTATTGCAGCTAAAGGGCTGCACTGAAATAGAAATAATACAACTAGCCTGTTTAAAACAAAACCTGTGTTACTCCCCTCCTTTGATGCTGTGTGGAAATACCATGTGTTAAAAGGCTGACTGTTTCTGCAGGACGTGGTCGATGTTCATGGGTTTTTTTGCTGCTGTTGCCTTCTTTTACTCCTTTCCTAGGGAACTGATCTCATGGGTGTCTTACAAGCTTCTTGAGTGAATGAAACTTGTCTATCCCTTTGTTTCATAATTTCTGCAAGGGAAATGTCTGTACTATAGACCTGGTTGTTTGGGAGTTTTCAGCTATATTACTTTATTAAGGGTTCACATATTACTAAAGGCTTCATTTGGAGGCAAGTGTAATTTCATTAGCTGCAGTGGTCTTTTTCTTGTGCACATTGCACTTTTTCACTTCAGTTCCATGAATTGCAACCAAACCCTTTAACAGAGAATATTTAGTAAATTTTCTGCTAAATAGGGTCTTCCCTCTTGTGCAAAGAGGGGTATGAGGCTTACACATTCTTCTTCCTAATCATTGATCCAGTGATTTGAAGTTCCTTGGCATTCTGACTAATGGCTTGAGCTTCTTATGAACTCAGACAGTTTCCTGGATAAGTCTTCTGCCTTATTCTGGGAGGTGCAAAGATTTTTCCATGATGTTGGCCCAGCACAGTTGTTCCTAGCACCTGATGCTGAATAAATTATTGCAGTTCAGACATTCGCGACTGTCTTTCAAGTTTATCAGCAGATAAGCTTTGACTAAACATCCATATTTCTTTCTGAATCAGTTGTTTTGCATCTTTATCTGATAGTTTTCCTAAGGCTCTTTGGGTATACTTAGTTATTAGTCAGTGAACTTGCCTCTGTAAGATTTCATGGAGTATTCATTTTGTGGTGTTGCTCTTAGTTGGAAAAGGGGAAAAATACAAGCGCTTATGGTGTGCAGCTAACTTCACAAGGACAAAGTAGTTATGAGACCTCACGTGAAATGAATTTTCACTTAAGCCAGCCAGGAATTTGAATGTGGTGTTCTCATCCATTGAGGAGGAGAAACTGTATGCCCTGGAAACATTTATTTGAACTTTGGTGCTTTACTGACATGGCCAAAGCTCTAACCATTTCCACATCTGTCTGTGGTGAAAGATAGCTTATCTGCTGGCATTCCATTAATAACACTGTTTCTACAAGTGACTAGCTCTGCTTGCTTTTCTACAGCTCTTGGTCTGTTTTGGGTAATCCTTTGTATTCATATTATGCAATGGTATTATGGGGAGTAGCATGCGATGATTGTGCATTGTGTGGGATCCAGTGCTAGATTCTTGTGAATACAGCGCAGAGATTGGTTTCAGGACTTTCAGATATAAACTATACTTTTTTGCAGGGTAACCCCAATGGTCAGTTCACTTTCTTAAATCTGCAGTTGTCTTTTACCATTGCTTTATTGTGCATGTATTCCTTTTTATTTAATGATACTTGGAATATTTGATTTACAGATACTACAGTTTTCTATTTTTCTCAGTAACTGAACTCATTAAAACAAAATTCTTGAAGAGTTGGCAAGGTTTAGGCTTAAAATATCACTATAAAACCATTTGGTTGTTGATGTCCAAAGTCAGCCTGCCTATAACAGTCTTCACTGAACAAATGTCTTAATGAAATTTAATTATGAGTTTTAAAGTTGGAGTTGAATTTTGCTAAAATAGTAGAAATTCAAGGAAAAATATTTACTTTCCTGATTGAATCTGCCTTGATGGGAGTTGTATTGTTGCTGGTTACAACAATACTGTTTTGTAAATTTCTGTAGGATACTGTTTCAAAATTAGCTATTGAATTATTTCTGACTTGCTATATGATCAACTCCATAGCCTGAGATTGGAGGATAGACTAATATCAAATGTGTTAGAAATTGTACTGAATGTTTTATCATTTATCATGCTTAAAAATATTGCTAGAGAAATAAATTTTTATTTAAATGTTGTTTTTTCACCCATAAATGGAGACTTGATCAGTGAGATTTCCTCTTTTACTGGCTTCAATAAACAGTGAAATGACATTTATTCAATTCCTCAGGCTTGCAGTCAGAGGACTCATCCATTCAGCATGTCCTCTGTAGCAGTGAGTATACAGAGATTCTGGAGTGTTGAAAAAACACCACCACTAAAAGCAATTTTGAAGCCTTTCTGTTGTAGCTGATACAGATTTGTCCATCTGCATCATATGAATGATTACTGTTAGCCTCCAGAAACATGGGTAGTTTTTGGTGTTTTCAGTAGATTGAGTTGATCTGTATCTTTCTAATATATTTTTCTTACAAGGAGGTATACATATGCAGACTCAAATGCAGTCTCACCATCCCTATGAAATAAGTTTGGATTTATTGTTAAATTACAAATAGTGCAAAATTGGTATTAGATATTCAACAACAAATCAAGTAAAAAATGTTTCAAGGCATACAGTTTTCAGCTTTTCTCTGGTTGTTGCATATGTTTTAAAAACAACTTCTGAGTAACAACAAACGTGTAAAAATAAAATCCTGTGGAAGTTGAAGACTTACTATAGGATTTATCTGTTTACTGTAAATTTCAATTTGTGAATAGGACCGTGTACAGCAGTCTTATGTTACTTTGGGTATCATCCTTCACTGAATAATTGTTTACTGAATCTGTTTTAAGACTAAGGTGCCTGTCCTGTAGTTGTGGAAAGTATTCCTAGCTCCTAGAATTGTGACTGTGATGTTTTAGAAACAGTCTTCAGCTGAGCTCTACTTACTGTATATTTAGATTAGTTTGTAGAATTTAATCTTGAACACTTCTGTGTTAATTTTCCATGCATGAATTCTGCCAGTAGTGTATTTATAACTCTAGTATTGCTGAGAATAATACCATATAACCTTGAGATGAGATCCATGTGGGACTTGTTCTAGAAATGTCCCCCTGAGGTAATTCCCCATTTACAATTACTAGTGGAGAACTTTCTGTTAACCCATTCAAATCCCTGTCAGTTTTTATGCGATGTGTTGAATGCAATTTTCAGAAGCCCAGTGAAACCAGGTGTTGGCTAGCAAATGAGTAACTTTAAGGGCAGTGGTCATTTGAGGAGACCTATTTTCTGTAAAGCTGTGTTTATTGCATTTGAATTTTGCAACATCCCTGGATTCTCTAGAAAGTGTCTCTCTTATCTGAGCTTTTCAGTACTCCCCCCCCTCCCCCAGAAGATCAGTGTATAATGTTGCTACAGCTGCTCTGATGATCATCTTCTCACTTTTTAAGTATGGAGGATGTTTACTTTTTTTGCTAATTGCTTTGAAAGCGTTCTTGAGATAAGGCTTTTTCTTAAGTGTTCTTGTGTTTTAAGGGTTTTTTGTATGATAAAAAGCTTCATTTCTAAATGAAATTTGTGGTCTCCAAGTCTGTTCATTGTTTCTTTGATATTTAAGAAATCATAGTTCGTAATCTAATTAATGCTTTTCTGACTATCTCATTAAAATAATCGCAGTTCTTACTTCCTACTGTTCTCTAGAATGTTAGTCATTGATCCAGTTTAACTTCAGTTGTTCTGTTGTATACTCTACTATGTTAATTGCTTCTAAGTGCATGGCACATTGTTTTGGCTTTCCTTTGGTGTATGTGTACAGCATGATAAAATACTAAGTTTCTATACAAAACTGTGATTTGTGCTATTTCTGTGAAGCTAAGGGATGATAAACTAATGCAATATTGTGAGGAGTGCTTTAATTTTTGGTGTAGTGCTTGGAAGGAGCTTGACTCCCTAATGGAGAGTGATCTATGAATGTCTTTTTCTTTAAAAAAAGGTGTAGATAGTCCTCAGTTGAATATTTAAATAACAGGAAGCTAGCTGATGTAAAACATTGAGCCATTTTAACAGATGTTTTTATATTTTAAGAATTAATGCATTCCCCCTCAAAATGCTCTTGTTCTCAGTCTAACACATAAAACTATTAATAACTAGTGAGCTATAAAAACTGATCCATCTGATATTTTTAACATCTCTGAAATACAGGATGATCCCTTTAATGCCCTAATGTGCTTTATCAGAATGAGTTTTAAATAATGCCCTGAAACCAGGACTTTTGATGACTGACGTGTGGCTGTGTGTCCATGATTGCTGATACAGATCTGGATCAGTTACTGGTGAAAATTTAATCTGAATTAAGTATGAGCTAATGCTCACACCGAAGTTGTTTTAGGTGGAACACTGAGTATGGTATTTATTCCAAAGTGTCCTGTATGGGTGTGTTGTTTTATATCCGACACCGTACTTCCTATTTGCTTATTTCATAAATGATGTGACAGTCTGGATTATATGTTTCTTGAACCAGAAGTGCTGTTTCTTTCTTATTTACTAGGGACCATGTATAAGGAGAATATGAATAAAACTACTTCTAGGTGATTACATTGTTAGTTGTTTTTTTTTGGTTAAATGTGAAATTTTGCCTTCCTGGTTTGTGCATTGCCTTGCACTGTGACAAAAGAGGTGGTTGGTACAAACACAGAAAGACAATAGTGGAAGGAAATCACAGAATAGATGAGATTGGATGGGACCTATAAAGGTCATCTGTTTAACCCCCCTGCTTAGGCAGGGTCACCTGGAGCCCATTGCCCAGGACTGTGTTCAGATGGCTTTAGAGTATCTCTGAGGGTAGAGACTCCACAACCTCCATGGGCAACCGGTGCCAGCACTGGGTCACCCTCACTGTAGTGTTTCCTGGTCCCACGTGGGACCTCCTGTGTTTCAAGTTGTGCCCATTGCCTCTGGACCTGTCACTGGGCACCACTGAAAAGAGCCTGGCTCTGTCGTCTTTGCACACTTCCTTCATATGCATTTTATAGATATACACCTACCCTTTACATAGATTAATAAGACCCCCTTCATCTTCTCCAGGCTGAGCAGTCCTAGCTCTCTCACCCTTTCCTCATAGGAAAGATGTTCCAGACCCTTCATCATGTTCATGGCCCTTTGTTGGAGTCTTTCAAATATGTCCACATCTCTGTTCTACGGTGGAGCCCAGAACTGGACACAGTCCTCCAGGTGTGATTTCACCAGTGCTGAGTGAGGGCTGGGAAGGATCATGTCGACCTGCTGGCAACATTTGTCCTAATGCAGCCCAGGATGCCATTGGCCGCCTTTGCAGCAGTGGCACATTGCTGGTTTATACTCAACTTATGTCCACCAGGACCCTGAGGGCCTTCTCTCTCTGCCAAGCTGCTTTCCAGCTGGGCTGCCCCCAGCATATATTGGTGCCTTGGGTTGTTCTGCCCCAGGTGCAGAACTTTGCACTCCTCTTTGTTGAAATTCATGAGGTTCCTGTCAGCCCATTTCTCTAGCCTGTTGAGGTCTTTCTGGATGGCAGCACAGCCCTCTGGCATAACTTATCCTGGTTTTGTATCATAAACAAACTTTCTGAGGGTACACTCTACCCCATCATCCATATCACTAATGAAGATGTTAAACAGGCCTGGACCCAAAATTGACCCCTGGGGTAGTACACCTTTAGTCACTGGCCTCCAACTAGACATCATGTCACTTATCCTTGACCTTTGGGCCCAGTCCATCAGTTTTTGATCCACCTCACTTTTTTGCTCATCCAGCCTGTACATGAACAGCTTGCCTATAAGGATCTTAGGGGATACAGTGTGAAAGTCCTTACTGAAGTCCTGATAGACAATGTCCACTACTCTCTCCTTATCTACCAGGCCAGTTGTTTGTTACAGAAGTTCCTGAAGTTGGTCAAGCATAACTTTACCTTGGTGAAGCTGTGTTGACTACTCCTGATGATTTTCTTATTGTTCATGTATCTGAAAAATGGTTTCCAGGATTAGCTGCTCCATCACCTTCCCAGGGGTTGAGATGAGGGTGAGAGGCCTGTAGTTCCCTGGGTCTTCTTTCTTGTCCTTCTTGAAGATAGGAGTGATATTTTATTTCCTTCAGTCCTCGGGCACTTCTCCCAGTTGCCATGATTGATCAAAGACTGTCAGGAGTGGCCTCACAATGACATCTGCCAGCTCCCTCAGTACTCGTGGGTATATCCCATCAGGGCCCACAGACTTACATATGTCTGGTTTGCTTAAATATTCTCTGACCTGATCATCTTCCTTACTCCAGCCTTTCTCCCTGTTCTCTGAGACTAGGGATTCCTGAAGGCCTGCAGTACTGAGCAATGAGTCCACATTTTCCCTATTAGTCTGTTACCTATGTACTTAATAGAAACTCGTCTTGTCTTTGACATCTATGGCTAGATGCAATTCCATTTGTGCTCTAGCTTTTCTAACTGCATCCCTGGATGCTTGGACATTGTTTCTGTATTCCTCCTAGGCTACCTCCCTTTGCTTCCACCTTCTGAATGCTTCATTTTTGTGTTTGAGTTTGGCTGGGAGCTCCTCGTTCATCTGTGTAGGCCTTGTGGGATTTTTGCCTGGTTCATATTTATTGGCATGGAGTCTCTTGAGCTTGAAGGTGGTGATCCTTGAGTACTATCCAGCTTTCCTACCTGCCTCTTCCTTCAGGAGCCTTATCCCATGGGACTCTTCGGAGCAGATCTTTGAAGAGGCCAGTCTGCTCTCTTGAAGTCCAGGGCTGTGAGCTTGCTTTTCCTTCTACTTCCTATCCCCAGGATCCTCAGCTCCACCACTTCATGGTCACTGCAGCCAGGGCTGCCTTTGATCTTCATGCTTGCAATGAGCCCTTCCTTCTTGGTTAGTATGAGGTCCAGCATAGCACCTCCCCCTGTTGGATCCTATATCACTTGTGTTAGAAGTTACCATTAATGCACTCCAGGAACCTCCTGGTTTGCTTATATCTTTCTGTGTTGTCCCTCTGGCAGATATTGGCATGGTTGAAGTCCCCAATGAGGACCAGGGCCTGTGAATGTGAAGCTGTTTTCCTGTCTGTCTGTAGAGGGCATGTTGTTGGTGGACTGTAGGGGGACAATAGCAGACACTTCCTATACTGTCTTAATCAGAATCCTAACCCATAAGTTCCCTGTTGGCTTCTCACCCTTCCTCCCAGAGCATGACCGCTGACTGAATTGGATGAGGGAGTTGGTGCATCCCATTCCCCTTCAGTGCATGTGCAGAACCCATGCTTCACCTTTTCCTCGTTTGTCATGCAAATGAGTTTGTGGAATACATGCGTCTCTTGGTCTAATATGCTAATCAACTGATAAGATGAACTTAAGAGATGACAGAAAACTTCGCTGTGTGTGCACCCACCACCCAAGATTACTGGACTTGAGACAACGCTGGAACCTGGAGTGGTGATCTGGACTCTTTCTCTCTTTTTCTTTTGTTTCCTTCCTTTCTTAAAGATTTGTAAAAGGATAGTAAGCAATGTGGTCTCTTATAAGTTTAAGCTGTTTCTACCGCAAGGAAAACATCTTAAGTGGTCATCTGGTGTCGTTTCACCTTAATTTAACCCAAGAGGATCACAGAACCTTTATGACTCTCTGGGCTCCGAGTCGTAACACCATACGGTGTGCACTAGCATACAGTCACTTGAGGGATTTGTGACCAAAACAGTGTTGACAAATACAGTGGTTTAGCTATTGCTACACAGTGTTTGCACAGTGTCAAGGATTTTGTTTCCCACTCTGTCCCACGCAGCATGTAGGCTGGGGGTGGGCAAGAGGTTGGGAGGGAATGCAGCTGGCTCGGCTGACCATAGTGACCAAAGAGATAATTCTATACCAAGTAATGTCAAGCTCAGCAATAAAACTGGTGTCTTTTTTGTTTCCCCCCAAAGTAGCTGTTGCTTAGGGGCTGCAGGGCATCTGTCTCCTAGTGGTGAGTTTGGCTGCGTTGGTTTGGTTTTGTTCTTGTTTTTTGCCCTTCTGATTCTTTCCCCCATCCCACTGAAGGGGAGTGAGCAAGCAACTGGATGGGGGCTTACCTGCATCCAGGTCAACCTACCACACCTAATATATGTGAATTAAGATTATGTTTCTATAAACCTGCTGTTCTGTGGTGTTAAAAACTCAAGTGGTTTTGGCTTTTGGTACCATCTTAGAAAGGACGATGTAGCACACAATCTTCTAGAGGTTATCTCTGAAATCTGTATTTACTACCTGATTTGTATTAAGAAAGAACTTTTAGTGTTGGAATAGGAAGATATTGAAGAGAAGATCCA
Source organism: Athene noctua (assembly GCF_965140245.1). Lineage (NCBI taxonomy): Eukaryota > Metazoa > Chordata > Aves > Strigiformes > Strigidae > Athene > Athene noctua. Next base: position 48,531,078 of record NC_134038.1, read on the forward strand.
TATAGTAATATGTGGGGAAAGAGAAGGAAGGATACCAATTTGATAGATGTTAAAGTTTGAAGAAAGTAATTTTTTGTTAATTAGGAAAATTTTGTCCTATTTGAAAGGCAAAAATCCACTTTATTTTACTTTCTGGGAAGCCCTGATTTTTAAAATTGTTTGAAGGTAAATAATTGTTCTTGGAGGAATAGATCAAATTGATTTTATGCAATTCCTAAAGGAGAAGATTTCTTAAGTAGGTATCTTCATATATGAACTCAAGAATTGTACCAACTGCCTGAAATGTTTAAAACAGACACCCTAAAAAGCCAGAATTTGAATGGAAAATTATGAATGTCAGAAATTGGAACCCCAGAGTGCTACTTTAAAGTGAATTGGGTTAAAATTTTGATAAGTTTTTGTGCAAGTTTTCTGTCAGAATAGCTGCATATCTGTTGTCTTGGATCCCAGTAAGAATCATTCTTGTTGGATTTTCTACCTCTGGCATCAGGCCAAGGTTGTCAGTTTTTGTTTTGTTTCTGTTTTAGTGGCTGGGGGGTCATGAGACAACTTCAGGATCCTAGCAGCTGAGTAACTTTTTCACACATGTAAACTCTTGTTAACTAAAACAGCTAGTCATGCTGGCCAAGAACTTGAGAATTGCACGCCATGCATAGCACCTGACATGTTCAGAGCCCGTCTTGTAAGTGATAGTATTCTTTGTTTTAATACAGAGTTCTTTGAAAGCTAGGAGAGTCTCTCCATTCATTCTTTTAGAAACAAAACCATTGCTACAGAGTTTGTAAATAATATTCTTTAAAAGATTATGTTGGTATTTGTATCTCTGTGGGTGTCAGTAGTATTGTTTGCTAATGTGGTGGAACTAGTCACTGTATTTTCCTCTGGAAATGCCCCAGTCCTTTATAAATGGTTCTCTGTAGCTCTAGTCTCTTTGTGTTGGGCTGTAAGAAGATAATAACTGATCTGGAGTTATTTGTGTCATGCCACTGGTGCTGGGTCATCTGATGAAGTGGAGTTCCTGAGATAATTTTCAAATTTTCTTCAATATCTTTAGGCCATATTATTCTTAATCTGTTGTTGTTCTAGTATATTTAGTTCTTTCCTCCAAAGTCTCAGAGAATTTTTGGGGTAGAGTGGTTACTAGTTACAGCAAGCCAAATATCTGCCAGTCAGATGGTTGCTAACACAAGTGCAGTGACAGATGATCCTGTTCATCTTCTCTGCTATCCAGAGTAAAAAGTGTTCTACAAAGGGAATTTGTCTTTCCCTTTATATTATTTTTTGGGCTCTGTGAGTCCTGGATAGGCATTTGTTTATTTAGTCATAAATGCAGCTTCTTTTTCAAATTACTTACTCTCTTCTGTTTAGGACAAAAAATTGTTTTAAGTTTAGATTTGGGGCTTTGAGTGCAAGGCTGAAACAGAGGAATATTTCATGCTGTTGTTACAGTTGCTTAATTACCCAGAATGTTGATTTACTCACCCTTGCTGCCTATAATAAATATTTCACATATAATTATCAAACATTAATACTTTGAGATTGTCAGTAATTTGTAGCAGTTAAATAGTGAAACAGCTGTTGGGAGTGAATGAATAGCAGTACATTTTCACTGCAAGTTGTGTTAACTAATGAGTAAAAAGGGGAACTACTCTCTGGGACTAAAAGATTTTCTAGACATTTTTTGTCCTATATTGCTGTGATGTATATATAGATGCATATATGAGGAATGTATCTACATATGAAAACCTTTTTATTGATAAATTCAGTTATTTCTTGGCACTGCCAGTTGTTTTTTGTAAGTTAAAGAGAAATGAAAGTGTCGTATAAAGTGTGTATTGACATTTTATAATTTGGGGGTTTTACAAAGATCTGTCATGAATCCATTTCATATTTTTGCTGTTAGGTTTCACTCTTTGTGGATCTTCATTTTGAAAGATTAATGTTCACTAGCTATGGATTCAGATATAGTAACATGTTATAAATGGATGTTAGAATAATTTGGCAATATCTTATTTTAATTCAAATTCAAAATTGTTTTTTGTTTTATCAGCAAACACCTATCTTTTTATGGTGCAAGCCCGGGGTATAATGTTGAGAGAAAATGTAAAAACAATAGGACACATGATCAGATTGTACACTAACAAAAATACTACACTGAATGGCACAGGTAAGAATATTTCTTATTTAATTTTATTTTTAAAAGAACTTTATTGGGGGGGGGGGAATATCCAAACCTTAATGACGTAACTTTATTATGAAAACCTAGACCCAAGTCCTACTTCTCTGTAACTGGAATGAAAGCCATCAGTTCACTTTAGTAGGAAATAGAGCTGTAACAAAGATATCTTAATTTGATTATTGTTCCTTTAGTGCAGTAAAATGTTTTTTTAATCATGCCGCTAGGAATTTGTTACTTATGAAGTTAGTGCTCTCACGTGTGTGATGGTATGTTACAAATCCAGTACATGTTTTTACAAAAATCCATTCCTCTTTTTAAGATTATCCTGAAGGAAACAATTCTAGTGACTGTGTTGCTCAAACAACAATGTATCTTCCAGAAAACTTCACTTATTCTCCTTACCAGGCTTGTCCAGAGAAGCTGCCTTACATGAGTAAGTTTTAAACTGACCTTAATGTTTATCTAGTAAATTGTATTGTACTTAAAAAAGAATACAGTTATTTTAATATAAAATATAATTGTAAGGAGTCCAGATATATAGCAGAAAATAATGAATAAAATACATCTGACAGTGGACAATATTGCTTAGCAAAATTTTGCCTGTAACTATTGTTACTAAAGCTTTTGGCCTCTTTGCTAATCGCCTAATGTATTTTAAATGTTGTTTACAAATAAATTTACTTTCTATAAATTAAATACTAAGTGGTTTTATTTATATGTAGGAATACTCTAACTTTATAAAAAGTACCCAGAATTGAATATTTGGAGGAATAGTTAAAAATTTTCTTCTTGGAAATGATATTCCTAATACAGAGATTCATGAGTGAAAAACTAGTAAAAAATTGTGATCCACAGGAAATTTTAAAATTTAACTTTCAAACCCAGATGTTTAAGATCCCAAGCTCTTAAATGGAATTTGATTAGGTAATCCTAACTATTCATCTTGAAGGCTAGAATCTAAGCTGCTGTTTTTATTTGAAAGTGTTTAGTTGCAGAGAGTGTCATTCAGAAATAAGAAACTGAGTTGAGTACTCTGACACTATTGCTGTTTTGGTTTTCTGGGTTTTTAGAAAACCTGTAATACCACAGCTGTCCTAGGCCCTCATATTCCAGTGTATGTAGAGTCTTTCACAACTGTAGCAAAAAATATAAAAAAAATATAGCAGGTAATTAAAGCAGTTACACAAACTGAGATTGGAAGAGTTCCTTGAAGTATCCTTAACTTGATTTAATAATGTGGCTGAAAGACAGTTGGCATGACTTTTTTGGTCTTCTCACGGTAGACAAAGTATGGCTTTGTTTGGGGATATTCTTAAAAATTCTTGTTAAGAACTGTAAATTTTCATGTGAATTTCCCTTTCCTTCAAACTTGCCATTGTTCAGATTCAGAGAAAGTTCTGGGCATTGTTTACTTTCTTCTGGCTTGTAGAGAAAGCAATCCTTAAAGACCAAGAGTTAGGTAGGAGACCAGTTCTGAACATTGAAAAGAAAGAGAGAAATTGCTCCTGGTGGTGACTGCTTTACCGTGACCTTCACCACTGATTGTTTGCTGTTAGAGACAGTTCTTATATTTAACCTTTATAAAACTGCAGTGCTTTGGCTAAAATAGAGTTCCATCTTAGAGACTGTTACTGAGTTTTCAGCTTTTTTCTCTGTATTAGGAATTGTTACATTATCAGAGTTGCTGTAGGAAGCAAGGGATGATTAAGTATAAATGCTTTTTTATGCTCTGCATTTGGAAGAAATCATGACTTGAGTCAGTAATCCATGGAATTACTTCAGTTCTAGTAAATGTTTTGTAGACAGACAATATTTTTGAGTGAAGAACTAATAGTAGCATTAGTATAGCTAATTAGTTAAATTGAAAAGTTTCGTTTGGTGTCAGAATGTACCAACTAGAGAAGAAGACTCTTTGTAAGCAACTCTTTGTAAATAAATGTTACTAGAAGTGACTACTCAGGAGTATCGGGCAGTATCTATTATGCTAACATTTATTTTACTTGCTGTATTTAAAATCAAACAAATAAACTACTGATTTGTGAGAGAGAAAATTTGAAATAGTTTCTGAAGATATTTGTGATACCATCCAGAATTCTAACCTTTTGTCTTTTAGGCTAACAGCTGACTTAAACTGGGCAGTCATTCAGTGTGAGCAAGTAATTAAGTATTTAATGTAGCAGTTCAGATCCATATGATCCTAAACAGTGTTGCTGACAGCCAAACTGAATTGCTGATCATTTTTTCTTCAAAGTAAAATAGTGAATTTTGTTAGGCTAATCTAGATTCCATTATAACTTTTTAAAAATCTCAATAGAGAAGTTTATCCAGTGAAGAGTACAGTAACAGTGCTTGCTATCTGTGTTTCTTTTCAATGCCTCCAAATTATAAACTTTGTCTCTTACATTGTAAATATACAGACATGGAGCCAAAATTGTAAACTAGTTGCTGTTGCTTATGAATTTAAATCATGTAGAAAACTATATTAAACCAAGTAACAAATAGCCACCATGTGATTATATCCTTATTTCAATCTCTTTTCTCCCGGAAATAGGGTTTGACTGTCAAAATCATGTGGATGTTCTTTTCTATAACATTGCACGTGTAAACAAATAAAACTAAATTTATTCCAATAGTAAATGTTTTAGCTACTTTGGGAAACAAAAAGTTTGAAAAAATGTCAACTCTGGATAACCAGAAAAACAAGAATGATGGTTATGCTGATTAAAAATACTAATTTAGATGCATTTTTCAATGAGACTTTCATGAAATCAGGCAGTTGAATTCTGCCATGTTAGTTCAAAACTGTATTGGCTTCTCTGACCTGTTCTACTTGTATATTAGTCTGCTGTCCAGGAATGGAGGGATGAGGCAAGTTAGAAGGTACTAAGGTACATTAGTAGGTCAGCCTACTTCTAGCATGTTACCTTAAATAATTGATCCAGATTTATTTGCAGATTTGTATTTAAAATTGCCAGAGTAGGGATGCATTCTACTCTACCATCCTTATTATCAGCCTCATTGCCTATATGTAATTCTACCAGAATTTGTCCATAGGTCTCCTTATTGCTGCTCTCTTTTCCATTGTTGGTAATCTCTTTGCACTTATTCTGTCCTGCTTAATTTAATAGAGAAACCATAATCTTAATAGAAAATAACTCACAGGATAAGTTACTGTTCAGCAAAGAGTTGTATGTCTCACCCTTTGTTTTTCAGGTGTACTTTTCTAATCACCATCTGTATATTCTAAACTAAATAAAACTTCTCTGAAGATTATTTAATGCAATGAAATGTTACAGGTGGTCCTGAGGAAGAAAGCTTCAGGTTCGAGGGAAGAAAGCTTCTTGAATCACATATATTTTGACCTTCTTAATAGTCTAAGGTTATTATAGGAGTCAACTACTCTTCTTTGACTTGCCAAATTCATATCATGAAAGGAGTATGGTAAAAATCATGTTATTTCCCAAGTACGTATGCCCTTAAAATAGGACCATCTAGTTCTTTATGTGTGTGACTCAGTCTCTTGGGTTATAAGCCACTAGTTGAGTGCTGCTGTGCGAAGCAAGGCACCTCTACTTCAAGATAGAAGCAGTACAAAACAGTTCTTAATCAGCATAATTTTAATACCAACCTGAGAGGTAAATGGAAAGCAGATCCGTTTTTTCAGTTACATGAAATAAAACCCTCATGTTAAGAATTTCTAAGCAGTCTGCCCAAGTCACTTCATGGTTTGTCTAAGAACTGGCTCTTACTGAGCTGTAAGAAATATCCAGATATAATTTCATAACCTCAGTACACTGGCTTTGAATATTCCTAAACCATTTTAAATAGATATTAGAAAAATCTATTTCCTATTTAAAAAAAAAAAAAAATCAGTGGAGGAAGTTCTACTGTCTCCAGAAGTAGTATATTCTAGTATTCCATCAACTGAATAGTTAAGCTTTTCTTAATACTTAACTTGAATTTACTTTTTTTTTTTTTTTTCCCCTCCATCCTGCAAGTTAGTCCGATTTCTTCTTGCCCTCCTTGATGCTTGGAAAGAAGTTGATTACCATCTATCTACCAAATTATTCTGTCTTGAAAAAGACTTGGTTTTGTCAATCTTTTCCCTTGTAGATAAACCAGTACTCTCAGCCTTTCTAGACTGCATATTTTCTAAAGTTCTTGTAATTCTTGATTTTTGTACCGTAGACGTTCTCTAATTTGATTTCCTTTTGAAGCATCATAACTGGCTCAAGTCCTGGTTACAAACCAAACTAGTAATTACCTTCTCTGTCTTTCATATAACAGTGGTTAATGTATTCCAGAAGGAGATTTGCAATTTTTGTGCAATTGCGTTACAGTTTATTGTCTCATTAATAGGCAATCCATTAAAAACCATCAAAATATCTTTCTGCACACTGCAGCATAACCAGGTATTTCCTGTTTTGTGTGTGTATGCTTCATTTCTCCTTCAGTAACAATCATACGTTATTTTTAAATTTCACTCTATTGATTGCAGAATGTATCTGATTTGTTGAAATTATTTTGTTTGCTGATTCTGTTCTTCAGAATGCTTTCTGCTTCCTTGGCTTTCTTTTTTTTTGCAGGTAGGCAAATATGTTTTACTGCAGCATGCTAGACAGTAATGGAAGTAGTGAATGCTAAGCCCAGATATTTACTGGGATGCCTTTCCTGCCTCCCACTAATGACAGGGAAATACTGCTGATTTCTGTTTGCCCATCTCCTGTGTACTTTTGACAGTACAAATATTTCAGAGTTTACTATAGCTACTTTTTTAATCAGTCTGGAGGGCATTTCATCATGTCCCTTTCAAATTAGAAGCACCTGCCTTATAAAAAGTGTTTTACCATTCCTCTTTTTTTTTTTTTTTTTAATTTAAACTCTGTAAGCATCTGATCACATCTAAACTTTTTTCATGAGTCTAAGGCACCTGGGTCCTTTACATCATGTATTGTTTGCTTCTTTTTTTGGTGTAGTAATTGACCTTTATTTATCTTTGTTTTCCTATTAGGTTCTATAAATAAACTAAAAGGTTATTGTTGCTCTGTCTCTTGGTAGTTGAAATTGATTTAGTGATGCATTTAATTTTTAAAATTTAATCTGTACATGTTTATACTGTATATACTGGTAGTTTGTTGATTGCTCTCATTTCTACTTTTTGTAAGATTTCTTTTTTGGGTTATTGAAGAGTTTCAGATACAACCATAATAATGATCTAAGCTTTTTTCAGGTTGGTTTTTTTTTTTAAAGCTCTGTAGGATTAGCCTGTTCTGGTTTATATTTATGCAGTATTTTTTCATCAATTTTCCTTTTTCTTCTAAAAGAAATAAATGAACGTGGATTTGTTTAAATCTGCTCTTAAAAGATCTTCCTGTTATTGTAGTGTTCCTGATTCTTTTTTTCCTGTCACATTTTTTAAAGTTACCTTCTACATTTACAAATAGTTCTACATTTAATCATATCCAAAACTAAAATAGCTCTTGCAATATATTCTGCCTTCTTCTGAAAGCAATGGTTATTCCTATGCTCCAAAAATTTCAGTCTTTCCAGAAGATTTAGATAGCTAGTCAACTCTGAACACAAATAGATCTTTTGGGTATGGGCACAGGGGAGAAAATAGGAATGCTTTCTTTCATTGACTTAAAATTCAAACCCTCACCAAAAGACCTAAGTTTTTAAACAAAAATAAGCAGAATATTTTATGGTGTTTGTCAGACAGTTGTTGCAAGATTTTTGTTTGATCTAGCATAGCAGTTGCTGAAAAACAGTTTGAGCTTCTGGTTAATGAGTGTTACAGTATTCTTCTCCCTAGTTTTTCTTGATTCCTTCTACTTCTGCTTTTGATAAGGTTATTTACTTTGAATTGTTATCAACAGTTTAGAAACTTGTACACATGTATAAGCTAACGACCGAAACCTTTTAGTTATTGGCTAAATCTAAATACTTTCTCATAATAAGTACTAACCTAATTTTTTTTGCTACCGTATTGTGGTCTTTATTCACTGTCTTACTGAATTCCACACTTATCAACAGCCATTTGCGAATGCTTTCCCATTTGGCTAAATAGTTCTATCAGTGGAATTCTCAAATCCAGCTGCTTGCTGTATATTGGTTTGATGCAGACAGTGGTGAATTAGTGGATGAAGGCTGTACGTGAAATGTTCATAATTATATAGAATGATAGTTGAGGAAGTTTGAGTTATTTTGTGGAAGTGCAGGTAGGAAGACACCCAGAATTTGAATATCAGTTCAATAGTGCAGATGATGTGTAATTGCTAACAATGATACTTGGAAGGTGACTCTTAATTTTCTGGAATAGATAGAATTCAAATTTGCTTGTCTGTGTCCTCTGAAATGAGTATTTTACTTCTAAGATTTATTGAAGGAACATTTATATGGGGAAATACTGAAATTCATTCTGTAAAAACAATATTAAGATGATAGAATAACTTGTTTCTTTTTTATCTGTAGGTAGTGTAAGTACAAATTTCTGATGCTATTTGTCTGTGATACACCTTGTAGTGTTAGAGTTGTTATCTTAACTGAAATAAATAAATACATTTTTTTTCCTCTATTTAGGAGGCCTTATCGATGTCAATATGAGTGAAATTAGTTTTGATGAAATTCAGCAACTGTTTTCAAAAGATTTAGACATTAAACCGGGAGGACACTGGAAACCAAAAGACTGTAAGCCACGATGGAAGGTGAGATGCTGCTTTCCTCTTGTTTTTTTTTTTTTCACATTGGTGTATAAGAATAACTTATTATTGCAAGCACTTAGTCTTTTACTGTTACATATTTTATATAATATGTAGTATGTTATAGTATATGTATTATGTGTGCTATTTGTGCTCAAGAAGAGACTGAAGCTTGAAGAAAAACTTGAAATGGATTGACCAGAAATTCTAAAGGTTCATTAATTGTGGTTAATAAATACTTTATCATATGGATACAAACTATGTGTGTGTTGCTTAAAGTACAATTAGAAGCAAGTGAACATAAAAGCAAAATCTTATTTATATTTTACTCAGAATTTCTTTCATCGTTTGAGCAAAATTCCAACACGCTTTCCTAGAGGGAACAAAAGTGCAAAACACTGAGCCAATTTAAATGCAAAAGTTGAAAAGTCTCTGTAAGCCATAGGAAAGTAAATCTATATTGAAACATTACAATTTAAAAATGCTACTATAACAGATTAATATATATATATAATATTTTGAAGGTGGCGATCCTTATTCCTTTTCGAAATCGCCATGAGCATCTTCCAATTTTTTTCCGTCATCTGATACCTATGTTGCAGAAGCAGCGGCTGGAATTTGCCTTCTATGTTGTTGAACAGGTAATAGTATTTACTTAAAAAGATCCCTTACTAAAGAGAATTTGCTATTCTTCTCAAGATTTGGATGTAAAAATTGTTACTCTGCTGTTCTAATCCTTTGAATGAAAACGTTCAATTCCATACCCCAGTTTAAGCAGTGGCCAGGTACATGTTGCTTTTCTTCAAATATGGATCAATACTTTATAGGTGATAACACGGCCTCTTTGAATCCACTGTCATTCTGAGTTTTCAAGGACAAAATCTAGCTGGCAGCTGATCACCAGCAGTGTTCCTCAGGGCTCAATTTTAGGGCCAGTTCTGTTCGATATATTTGTCAGTGATCTTGGATGCACCATTAATAAATTTGCTTATGATACCAAACTGAGAGGTGCTGTTGACTCTCTTGAGGAATAAGATGCCTTGCAGAGGGATCTAGACGGATTGGAGCACTGGGTTATGATTAATGGGATGAAATTTAACAAGTTGAAATGCCAGATTCTGTGCCTAGGACAGAGTAAAAGGTAAAAGTATAAACTGGGAGAGGAGTGGCCGGATAGCAGCCCTGCAGAAAGGGATGTGAGGGTGCTGGTCGGCAGCAGGCTCAATACAAGGCTGCCAAGAGGGCAAACTGCAGCCTGGGGTGCGTCAAACACAGCATAAATAGCTGTCAGGAGAGGTGATTATCCCGCTGTATTCAGCATTGGTGCAGCCTCACCTTGAGTACTGTGTGCAGTTCTGGGCCCCACAATTCAAGAAGGATGTGACGGTCTTTGAATGCATCTGGAGGAGGGCAACAAAGCTGGTAAAAGTGCTGGAAGGCATGTCCTGTGAGGAGCAGTGAAGGACTTTGGGCTTGTCTAGTTTGGAGTGAAGGAGGCTGAGGGGTGACCTCATTGCTCTCTACAGCTTCCTGAGGAGGGGAAGTGGAGAGGGAGGTGCTGATCACTTCTCCCTGGTATCCAGTGATAGGATGTGTGGGAATGGTTCAAAGCTACATCAGGGGAGGTTTAGACTGGATGTCAGGAAGCATTTCTTTACCAAGAGGGTGGTCAAACACTGGAACAGGCATTCTAGAGAGGTGGTTGATGCCCCAAGCCTCTCAGTGTTTAAGAGGCATTTGGACAATGCCCTTAATAACATGTTTTAACTTTTGATGATCCCTGAATTGGTGAGGCAGTTGGACAAGATGATCGTCATAGGCCCCTTCCTACTGAAATAGTCCAAATCTATTCTATTTGACTGTTTTAACAAGAAACAAAAGGTAATGTTTTTCTCTTAGTTTGTATCAGTGTTTCTTTAACTAGTGATATCATGCTGTATTAATCCAAACCACCCATATTTTGATACTTCACAGTTACTAGTATGATAAGTTGCTAGTGCTGTTAAGTTTTGTGTAAGAGGGGAGAATGTCGAGACTTTTTATATCACAAAATACAGTTGATGTGGTTGATGCAAACCAGAGACATTCCTTTGCTTAGCTAGAGGTATAACAGGCATCTTTGTGGCTTTTTTGTGTGGTAGACGATGTATTTCTCATAGTGTTGAAATCTTGACTCTTTCTTGATTCTTACAGTGTCTCATTTTCTTTCTGTTTGAAGACAGGTACACAACCTTTTAATCGTGCAATGCTCTTTAATGTTGGCTTTAAAGAGGCTATGAAGGATGCTGTCTGGGACTGCATAATATTTCATGATGTGGATCACTTACCTGAAAATGACCGAAATTATTATGGATGTGGAGAAATGCCACGCCATTTTGCAGCAAAGCTGGACAAATACATGTACATGTAAGTAATTAGCTTTATTCATGTTGTTTTAAAGACCCAGAAACATTCTTAAAGTGTGTATGAATTTTGTGACAGTATATACAGTAAGTCAAACTGTTAAAACAGCCTCCTACCTTGCTATTTACATAAATTAACATCTAGTTATTAAAAGGAAGATTTAAGTTTAGTGTCTGCATTTGATGTGTTGCTAATGTGAAGATTGGTTTATAATTTTCAGCATTGAAGTTGTTCAGTGAGGCTGATCTTCAAAAAAAAAAAAAAGCTATGTGTGTCAAGGAGGAAAAACTTATTAGAAATCTTTTCTAGCTACATAAGCCTTTGCAGTTACTGTTAACACAGATAAGCAGATAATGTGCAACAAAATACAACAGGAAAAAATCTGTCTTTACTCATAAATGTACAGTTTATTTCTGCTTTGTCCTACTTTTTTAAACAGACTGTTTTCTTACTGCTAGACCATTTCATACCTTGTATTCAGTGCCTAGTGACATTTGATGGATGCAGTGGGTCCTGCAGTTTCATTACCTCCTTTCCTTCTGCCATTTTACATTAATGATGTTTTACTTCCTTTTTAACACTCTGCTATCTCATGACACTCTTCCAGCCACTTCGCATAAAGTAGCAACTTACTGCTTGTTGCGTTTATATATTTGCCATTCTGAAATTTTATTTGTGAAGTCAATCATCTTGGCAACCTTGTCAACCTGACAGATAAAAGAAATGCGTTGAAAACATGACTCTGTGTTTGGACTTAAGGTTGTCAGCCAATTAGCAGTCAAACCTTTAAAGATTTTATATGTATTTAAATAAATACAAATAAATACATAAATATAGAAGAGATTTCATCTATATTTGTATGTATTTATAAAATACTTTGCGTGTTTGCATGTTTATAAAATTTATAAAATGTCTAAATACAGATATTTACAAAATATGTTCATGAAAATATATTTATTTTTATACGTTATGAATATATATTTATGTATACACATGTATCTCTATGTATATGGACATAAAAAGTGTATGTGCACCACACACATACATACATATGAATAAAAACCTGAAACAATTCCATTAACTGTCATACCCCCATTGTTATTTTTTGGTTGGTGGTGGGTTTTGGTTGGTTGGGGGATGGGGCAGGTGTTTGTTTTTTCAGGGTTTGGGGTTTTTTTCACTTTTGCAACCAACACCTGTTATTTCAGTTAAATGTTGAAAGGGATCTGTATTAACAGCCTTCCCCAAAGGCTGTGAAGATTTGGTTGAATCCTGTGTTTCCACAGAGATCAGAAATTACATGACTGTATTTATTTTTCTTTCCCCTTGCATTCTGGAGTTATTTGTCCTTCAGTGTGGCAATTGTGTCCTAAGCAATGGTAAATCTTTTTGTAGATAGTTCTCACTCCTTGAAGGTTCCAGGTTTGGAAGTCTCTTCTGAGAGATATGTTCGATTACTTTGATTTGATGAAATTGTATGCTGTTTCTGAAAGAGGAGCACACTTTACTGTAGCAGCTTCTGCGTTAAGGATGCAAGTCAATATTGGTGGAAGTAAATATAGATACCTTTTTTTTTTTTTTTTCAGATTGCCAAACTATTTTGAGAGCTGGAAATCACATTGCCTGGGCCTTAGTATGTTATGTTATACAGCTATAATGGCTGTTTGTGTTGGCCAACTGCTTATTACTTAATCTGTGCTAGTAATCACTGTATGCTTACTGAAAAAAAAGCATATAGATTCTTTTGATTCAAAAGTTTAGCTTCTAAGAACTGGAAAAATGTTTTTAAATAAGTATGTATTCCACTGTAGTTGAATATGTACTGTTAAACTGTTCCTCTCAAGTTTTAGTCGTTCTGTAGAATATGGTTATGAATTAAAATTATGGAATTGATGCATTACTGATTTGTAATTTTTTCAGTTGATTAAAGAGAGGGTTTTTTTCAGTTGAATAGTGTCTAAATACAGTACTTTGGGGGCTTCACTTAACACTTTAGCTATGGGTCTAAATCAGCCATCTGAAATACATGATAGAGTTTTGTTTACGTGGTGATACTAATTTGAGGTACAGTTTAAGAGTACCTTTTATGCAAACCAGACTCTCCTGCAAACACTTTGTTCAATCGAATGTTACTTAATGCCAGTGATCTGTGAACCAGTTTCCTTAGTGAATACATTCAGTATCTGTTCATGTCCTTAGTTTGGGGTTCTTATTTTTTTGAAAGGTATTGTTGAAAGAGAGGGCTACCTCTCTAAGTTCAGCTAATGATACAGAACTTGTCTTTTGTTTTCAGACTTCCATACAATGAGTTCTTTGGTGGTGTAAGTGGCCTGACAGTGGAACAATTCAAGAAGATCAATGGGTTTCCAAATGCCTTTTGGGGATGGGGTGGAGAAGATGATGATCTTTGGAACAGGTGAGTGTTCACTGCTTATATCTTTCTCATTGTTACGTGGTATCCCCACGTTGAGAGCAGTTAGGTGCTTTTTCTGTCAGTTGTAACATTTACATGTTTTAATTTGTTTTAAATGAGCAAATTCTAACATTTATAATGAGTTCACTTTAGAAATATTAGAACATACCATTTGAAGCAATAAGTATGATGTTCCTTTTTCTTGGCCTGGGGACAGTTGACAGGCTTTTAAGAGGTAGGTCTTGTAACAAATAACTGATATAACAGCAGATTTGGTCTCATTATTTCTAGCTTCTGTGTGTTGCTTTTTGATTTTACTTTACATCTTTCTTGCTGCTAGCATTATGGAATATGTTCCCACAGACGTGTAGAGTAAGCATGAATTTAATTATCTTTCATATCTTAGGAGCAGTGTTTGAGAGAGGGGTAAATTTGTGACTATATTGATAGAAATTGGACAACGGAAAACAATGCTTACTGTATTACTAACTGCTCATAGTAAACAAGTGTGTCTGCATGAGTTTATAGAGAGATATATTTTAAAGGAAGTGTTTGTATGTTTTTATTATTTTTCCTTACTATTTTCATATTTTATGCTGCTTTGCTTTAAGAACAAAACAGGAAAGTATGAAATTACTATTTCTTGGTTTTGCCAGATATTTTTAGTTGTTGGGTTAGGAGTGTTTTGGGTTTTTTAGGGAGAGAATAACAGTGAACACAAAGACTAGCTTTAAAAGATTTGATGTGTATTTTTCATTTTTGCTATAACTTGTAAAAACATCTTTTTTAATACTCTTGGTACAAATCTGTACACATTATACTGCAGGGTTCACTATGCTGGATACAATGTAACAAGACCAGAGGGAGATCTAGGGAAGTACAAATCCATTCCTCATCATCACAGAGGCGAAGTCCAGTTTTTAGGACGGTAAGAATAACAGAGAACTGTTCAAATACTAGAGCTAAAGATATAAAATTTTTTTCTTACACATCTTCCACACATACAAATTATCAGTCAGTGCTTATCAGTGTTATTCCCTCTTTTGTGCTAGACTTTGTATTTTCCTGAACACATTGTGTTTGGTGTTCACATATTTCTTATTTAACCATGAGAGAGACTGCCTTTGTGTGTCAGAAGATATTATCATCATAATCTTTGTTGCAGAACATTATTGTTCCCTAATAGTTTGGGCATTAGTGCTGGCAGGGCTCCACTAGTTGATTAATTTGGATATTCTGCAAAAGGAAGCAGTATAACTAGCAGAAATGACTCCTGCATGAAAATAGACTTTAAAACTCCTCAAGTAGTTTCTTCCATCATATTTAATTCTTTTCTGAGATACAGGTCTTCTCATTTCCTTCTTACATTGATAGGAACCTTTCGAGGTTTGTTTCTTTTGCTACAAGGTTGCAAAACACTAACTGATCAGTAGGTTTTGGCTGTCCTAGATAGGAATAGCAACCAGAATGCAGCAGATGAGCTACACCTAAATACTGGAATGTGAAATGCAACATAAAGGGTTTTATCTCATGTACGTTCAGATAATTAGAAATATCAGTCAATTCTGTTACCAATGTGTCTCTTTCTGGGAACATCTTTATGTGAACATAAAATTTTAATGTATTAAAAAGCATAAAGTGTCTTGCTTTTAAAGCTTAGGTAGGTAATTTGGTAATTTCAAAGGGCTGAGAGGTAGTTTCAGAATTTAGAGTATATTTCAAAATGAAATGACTGTTACAGTATCATGTCTAACATCAATTGAATTGTTTCTTGCAAATCTTTTTCACGTTTTCTTCTTCCAACTCCTCCTGCAGATATAAACTTCTGAGGTATTCCAGAGAACGTCAGTATATTGATGGGTTGAACAATTTAGTATATACTCCTAAAATACTTGTCAGTAGATTGTATAAAAATATAACTGTTAATCTCATACCAGAACTTGCTCCTGTTAAAGACTATTGATGGAAGTGGAATGACAAGCTACCCTACCAGAATAAACTAACACTGGAAGATACTAATAGACACTGTAAAACAAAACAAAACCAAACCAACAGCAGCTTAGAATTAGAGATTTTTGACCATTTGATGATGCGTATTTGGGATGAGAAGTAACATGATTGTCTGTACCATGCATTTCGTTCTGGAAGAAAAGCCAGCAGCTACCACTCAGATGTTTACAGCATGAGACTACTGTTCAATCCTTCATTATTCATATTCACTATCTTAATCACTCAACTAATTAAACTGCAGAAAACAGACTTGTAGCTTCTCTGGAAGTAGGGACAGAGGCCTCTTCTTCCAGGAATTTTTTATACTAAACCACCTCCTCCCCTCGTATTTAAATGAATGGTTTTGTTTCTTTTTAAAATGTGTTTTGTAAATATGTGATGTAAATTAATGTGTGTACATTGCTTTTAAATGGCTCAATATTTTATGCTTCAGTGTGTATTTGAGTGTGTTCTTGTTTGAATTCTATAGGAATGTTTTTATTAGCATGAAAGAACAAGTGTAAAATGTAAGTATGCTTAAAAAAAGGTTATACCTTATGTGAAATGAAGGAAACATTAATTGTTGGCCAGCTATGACTGTAAACTGTTATACTAGTTTTGAGCTCTAGGCCTCCTGCATATCTATATAGAAAAATCGGTTTCATATATGAACTTGCTAGGAAGAAAGCTTTTAACTTTATTTATTGCCAACAAAATTGTATGATACCCTGCCTGCCATCTAAATCCTATTTATATGCATATTGCATGTGTATTACAGAGAATCTTGCAGTTGTTGCGTATTATATTCTACAGGAACTCTTAACTATTTCCACGTGTGCCACTAGTGTCAATGTCAGGGATTTTAATGCCTAAAACAATGTGTCTGGGTGCATACAGTATTTTGGTATTGTTCTTTTTTAAAAAAAATCTTAGTAAACAGCACTTTTATTCCTCCAAAATCAGAAGAGCCAAAAATGTGTCTTCATTGGAAGAATATTAAAGTTAGATTTTTAAGAAAATAATAAAACTTAGTTCTAATAGTTCTAATGCTTGCAGCGTGGGATTTTCAGAACCACGGTGTTGGTCAAACTATTCTGCTGCTGCTACTGCTGATGGCATAAGTGGATCTGAAAGCAGGCCAATCCCAAGTGCTTTTTAAAATTCCACACATAATATATTAATCAATATAGTAATTTAAGGGCCTATTCTGGTAGAGTGCTGAGTGCTTCTATGATGCATTAAGTATCCTCAAGTCGATGACTTTCAATGAGATTGAGGTTGTGTGGTCCCACTAAGGATTGGTCCTGTCTGTTTCTCTATTTTTGTGGTGTTATATGTATGAGTAACTAGCCACTTTCCTTGGCTTACAATGAAAAACATATGTTCTTATTTTCTGTTTGCTTGTTATGCTACCTAAAAGTATCCCACTGCTAAGCATTATTATCTTTTCCTAATATTTTTTTACATCCCTTGTTAATAATAAGGAAAAGGACTGAATCATTTATTTTCTATGTTAATGCAAAGTTATTGACCAAGATCTACTAAACTGTTTTGTTTGTCACAGTTACTCAACTCTTTAGGAACCAAAGACTGACGTCTGCTCCCATGAAGAATGGAAAGCAGTATATAATGAGGATTGTTTATCCATAGAGTGTTCTGTAAGAGTGTTGACAAAGAATACTAACTTTAACTCATTACTGTGTGTTGGTTTCCTGAATTGCTGCCACAGATGGTGTGGTGCTTTGTATATTTGAGTTTGTTTGCCATAAACACCTTTATTTCTTTGACATCCCAGCAGCAAATTTTGCCCTTAGCTGTTCTTCAGTGAAGTTATGAGTTTAGTTGTAGGCATCCCAAATATTTAGTAGAAATACAATGATTTCATTTAAGTAGTTCAGAACAATTGTAAGGCATATTTTGAACCATTTTGGAATTACCTTAAAATCTACCAGTTAATCTAATATGCTTTAGGAATGATGTAATGCAATGAAAATAACAAAAAGTGAGCATAAAGTGAACCAAACATCCTTCAAAAGCATGCTTAAGTGGTTTGATCACCTCCTAATATATTTTTCTATAACTAAGTGTATAGAATATTCTGAAGCATATGGATAAAGGGGAGATAATTAATACATTGTATGAGCAATTATATCTTCAAAATAAAATTAGTCTTATTTCATAACAGGCTAATACAATTCTTTAAGAACTGTTGAATAAATTTTTAAATCCCTGATAGAATTTTTAAGTGATTTCTGGTTTTCAGTGCAAGTTCACCTACAATTTAATACCTATGATTATGAAACAACCTTTGGTACTGTAGGTCTGTACTGTTTTCTGAAGCATGCTTTTATGCTCAGGCATTCTGTAAAACTAATGTGCAATTAAAAAAAATTCTAACTTGTGTATATATATACATATATACATACTATATTACATATATGCTGTGGCTGAACTAATATAACTTTACAGCTCTAAGTTGATTAATCATGTACGCTCTTAGAAAAATGTGATTTAAACCAGTATGTGAATGGATTATGACATACAGCTGAGTTCTTAAAAAGTTTACATTTTGGTGCCCCGAAGATATGGTTGTTAAATTTTGAATTATTAACCAACACTCTAAATACCTTTTATCACTTTGTTGGTAAGTTTTACAAGTTGCCATATTAAATTACATCAAAACAGTGTTTGTATACTACCTGCTTGAACTCAGTACTATTCTGTAGTGAATTTTAACATAGACAGTGCCTTCAAACAAAATAAATGTGATGCAGAAATAAGAGTTGTGCACATTCCTTTTGATATTTTCCTAATTCTTGTAAAATGTAGAAAGAAGCCACTCACATTGGCTTTTGCATTGCTGAGCAGACAACTTAGGGATGTCGTCTCTTCAAGGAGTGAACATGGACGGAGAAGAAAGAGGGAGTATTTTACAAGATTCTGAAGATCTTGCAAATTAACAAGTAAAAACACTACAGTAGAGTCTGGTTGATATGCTAAGATACTCTTAAGCCCATTTGCTGTATTTCAGATTTAAGTAGGAGAATATAAAGTATAAAATCCATTTTCCATAGTATATATTGAAAAGCAAGTGCAAAATGTCCTTTTCCCTTGGATCTTGCCAGTCTATTTTTTTATCATTATGTTTATTAATGACTATGTTGTAGTGGATTACTAATGAGCCAGTTATTTAAAAATATTAAAAGGATCCATTGCGTATCAGCAAGAGGAAGTGTACTTAAAATTATTTTATTTGTAGAGGTATGTAAGATAGGCTTAATGAAAAATGCACTGAAACAAATGCTGGGAATTTCCTGTGTACTATCATAGCAAATGGTTTCTGTTGTTCATGAAAA
This sequence comes from Athene noctua, assembly GCF_965140245.1. Classification (NCBI taxonomy): domain Eukaryota; kingdom Metazoa; phylum Chordata; class Aves; order Strigiformes; family Strigidae; genus Athene; species Athene noctua. The sequence goes on from NC_134038.1 coordinate 48,550,116, forward strand.
TGTTTGTACTTTTTTATCATTGTCTTTTATGAAATACAATGTTCTAAAGATTGTGTTGGTTTGTTTATTCTGAGGTTCTGTGGAGTATGTATCTTCTTTGTGTTTTGTTTGTAGACAAAATGCTTATTTTGCTAGTGCTCAGTTCCTTGAAGTAACAGCTAAAGGAAAGGACACCTGGCCAGCAAATACTTCAGATTAGGCTGTGATGCAATCAACCCTTGGGCTAACAAATCGGTTTACCTTCTGTTTTTAGTAGTCTAAATGACTCAACATTTTTACATACTTTTCCAAGATAGGGTTTCTATTCTGTTAAATCTCCTAATGGCTCTATACTTATTTCTTTTTAGGACTAATCTTCCTTATATAGGGATTACAAGACCAGGAGATAGAAGGATTCATCCATATTTCTCCAGGCATTAAATAGGGAGCTATTTTTTCTCAGAAATCAGTCATCAGTTATCCTTCTTATTTTTCTTTGTATCTTACAGGTATAAAAGTCTCTGATGGTTAGAGGTATAGAAGTAGTTTTTGGGAGTACTTTAACTGGGTACAAAGGTTTTTGCAGAATTTCACGAAAACACATGAATAAACTTCTTTAAGTATATTTTGATGAATATACTTTTCTGCAACACTTGATATGGACTCTCCTTGAAAGTGTCACCAGTTGTAATATATTGGAAAGCAGGAATTTTAAGTATGTGTAGCATCCTTAACTGCTATTCTACCTTGCTGTCACTTTCAAGCTGCTTTTGCTTCTATATCTTAAAAATCAGAATTGGGAGGTAAGTTTATCTGATGATTATGTGGGCCCTTGGGTAGTAGTCCTGTGTGACTTCATATATTGTGGGGTTCAGTAATAAAGTACAGATGATGGTAGGTGGTGGATTGCCTTTCCCGTGTGCTTACTCTTCATGAGACACCTTTCAGATGTGTGTCATTTTCTTCCTTTGCAAGACAGAATGTAGTTTAACTTCTTGGACAAATTTGGTTTATTCTCAGAATTCCAGTAATGGCATTTCAACGCATTTTTTTCCTAAGCTTAATGTGTTTTTTCAAACCCTAAACTTTTATTCAGAAGAGCAATATTTACAGAATACAGAAATACAGAATACTTTTATTCAGAAGAGTATTTGAAAACAAAGTCAATACACATTCTTAAAGTTAACAAAGTGAATGAACAACCTTACTGTTAGTGATTTACTATGAAATCTAAAGCTGTTGATACAGGCAGAAACTAAGTGCTTATCATTTCTGGAAATTTTAATTTACACATCTAAATTTCATGGTTAATGTCAGCTTCTATTCCACTGGCTCACTAACTACTGCTGTAGTTGAGTAAGAAAAGGGACTGAGGAAAACAGCAATGGAGTAGTGTCGATAACCAGCATCATTAGCTGTGAACACCACCTGGAAAAAGAAAAACCAAATACAAGATAAATAAGTGATCTCTAGATAAAAGCCTAGATCGATCCATTGTGATCATTTTACCTAACCTGTTTAACAGAATTAAACCTAGTACTACAGAAACTATCATCATGCCAAAATATGAAGCAGTAAATTTCTTTAATCCTACTTAATAGAGAAGGGCTGCTTTGGTTCTTTGGCTACAGTGTGGTAATGACCTTATCTATGAATCATTTACAACAGCCCTTTATACATCTTCCCCATCAGCTCATGTGCTGTCCTTTGATTTCTCCCTCTACATAGTAGGTTATTTTGTGTTGTGGGATGATGGGTGTCCACTTTTTTAAAAAGACAGAGTTTAATAATATGATGTGCATAGCTTGTGCTCCTTTCAACATTAATAAAAAAGATACATATGAAACAACCGGTGAACCAAGCAAAACATGATCCCTGCTGAGGCTTATTTTTAAGAAAGGAGGCTCCTGCACTCTGGATTAAATTCATTTCTAGTCTGGAATCCAGATTTAAACAGTGTTTTGATGTATGATCAATTTACTTGCATGCTGTAAATCTCATCTTGCGTCTTTTATTTCCGTTATCACAGAATTCAAAACTATCCAGCATTAACCTTCCTTATTGTCTAGAATAAGGATGTAATCTCTCATCCATTTCTGAGAGGCAGAAACAAAATATAACCTAGGTGTCTGCCACCTTTTCTCCAAGGAGATGACGAATGGCTGTTTTGAGCAGCAGTTGCAAACTATGCAGCTGGTGGTGCTCACTGATCTGTCGCAGTCCAGGAAACAACTAATACAGGACTGCTGCTGCTACTGGAAGGTCATACGGAAGGTCTGATGCTGTGGAGGGGAAGGGGACAAGCCTTAAGGAATCCCAAACCCTGCAGCTGGCATCACTTTGTACCTGATTTGGACCACCTTCACCTAACGAGTTTATCCCACGCAAACTAAAAAGGACTATTACATTTTTTTCTGTTGTAAATTGAGGATCCAAGCATCTAGAACACAGTTCATACTTCCATTATATTTAAAAATATAAATTACTATCTTTGCAGCTGTACAAATACTGGATCCAAAGGGTAGAAAAGTCCTTTTCCTAGCAGACTTACCAGAATACACCTGTTTAGTGTACACCACTTGTTCTTCAGGTGTCTAGGGATAATCAGAGGCTTAAGTAGAGGTAGAAGGATGGAAAGCTTTGTAAGAAACGCATCTGAGAGCTTATTGAGAGTTACAGGGAAACTAGTAACTAGGTTCTCTCCTGAGTATGTTGTTAGAAAGCTTTGAGACTGTGGATTTAAAGTGTTAATGCAAAAAGATTATAAAGTGAAAAGGAAGTTCAATATGTACAATTAGTAATTGAAGCCTAGACATGTAAATTAATATCTTTATTCTTTGCAACTGAAGTACAGGAGAAAATGAATACTCACATCGGCATGGTGGTGGAAGGGATTCAAGCCCAGTCTCTTCCAGTAAGAGGCTGTGTCAAGCTCAATCTTGTATTTCCCTGTTGCAAATTGTTCTTTAGTTGTGATCTCATGGAGCTCTCCATTGTCATTGGTTTGTCTGTGTGATGGCAGAAGAACACACTTTTATGTTTTGGTTAAAAGCCCCAGAAAAATGTAGTTCTTTACCTATTGAACCTGAGTGAAGTCATCTAGTTTAAGTAATATGATGAATACTTTTACTGATCTGGAATGGCTTACGTCCATCTGTATTATGGATGCTTCAGAGCTTGTCTTGGCATTTGCTACTTCCACAATCACCACAGCAGGTGGCACTTTGCCATGTCACTGCTCTGTATGATTTGGGGGTGAGCCAAAAGCTGGCATTATTGTTCATAGACTCTTGGCAGAGTCTTGGAGTTAATTAAATGAACCCACTCAGAGGGAAAACCTCCACTGCTGTAAGCAATGTGGAAGCTCTGTGATACACTTACTGTGCAAGTAAGTAGGGTCAACTCTCGATTTTTTCCATAGTTTTCTTTCTTATTTAAATGTATTAAGTTGTTTTATCAGTATGAATATTTTTTGAAGTTGACTATTTGAAATTTGAGATCTGCTATTTGAAATTACTGTAGGTCAGCCAACGGTGTAGCCTTGTGGAATTCCCTGTTGTCTGTATTGATCAGTTGGTTTTTCATCCTCAACAAACAGATGGTTTTGTTTGATTTGAAGATGCTATCAGTGCTATCCAAGGCCATAGTACTGGCTTGAAACTATACACCTTTGAACACCAACCAATTTAGGGCTTGAGAACCAGTATTGAATGCTGTCTCTCAAACATGTCTCTTGGTTGAAACTTATTTCTGTGAAGTTATATAATACTAGGTCATTGACTGCGTAGTTTATCCGCCGATAGCAGTTCTGCTAGTGCCTGATTTTAGTAGTCGCAAACCACTGTTTTGTGTTCTAGCTGACAAAACATTTTCTGAACATATTTTATTCAAATTACATGCAGAGAAAAATAAAGAATTGGATTATTTTTATGTCATTGTCCTGTGCATTACTTAAGATTTGTGCTTTAATGTAACTATGAAGCTGTAGAACGCCATTTGTGTCTTACAAGATGCTCTGTAGCCAATTTCCAGATTTTTAAAAATCCGTTCAAATGTGTCTCTTTTTTCTTTGTTGTAGATTGATCACGGTTAGATAACAGCTCATTTCTCTAATAAGCTTTGTCAGCTAAATCCAAACATATCTTTAACTGAGAATGGTTATTTCAGTATCTCTTGGAAACATCCAATTATTTACAAATTTACAAGGCTGGAGAGGTTGATTTAGTATTATCACGACTTCATCTCCTCATCTTAAGGTTACTTTGTTCTTTGTTTCAAATGTTATGTTTTCAAGGCTTCATTCAACATCCAGCTGTTCAGCAGACTATATAAAGCCTCTAACCTCAGATTTGAAGATAAGTAAACTGAACATCCCCTTAATGGAAAATCTCATGCATTTCCAGTGACAGAGTATGTGTGAAGCTATCTTCTCACTTGAGGGTCAGGAGACAATTTAAGTAGGACAACGTGATAGATTGTTCTTCCCCACCTTGTACAAGCATGTGTGGCCTTCACTATAGCTATTATTTCTCAAGGACACAAATGAGAGTGCTGTTCCTTGTGCCAGCCCACTGTTCTGACACCAGAGAGCCATTTACATAGATTCTCATGGACTTTCTAGAAAAGCGTATGAGTCTGGGATCCCACTATTGGCATTCCTGCACTATGTCACCTTTAGACCTTATGAACTCTATCACACCTTTTTACATAGATTAGACTGTTAACAGACCTGGAAAGGTCTCAGGTGAGACCTTGCAACTATCTTAAGGATGTAAGTGTAGAAGTGGGATGTTGCTTGTGGAGTAAATAATGTGCATTCTGTGTACACCCTAAGAATTTTTTTCAATTTCAGGTTACACTTTAAGTAAAAATTGCTTATGAGTTTTTAAAGTGTTAATATATATGAAAATTGAGGGCAATTTCAAAAAAAGCAATCTACATTTGAAATTCTACAACTATATTTCTTTGATAGACATGGCAATGTTTAAATATCTGGGAGATTCTTTTTCTTATTTCAGGTGCAATTGCTTCTCTGTGGGGGAGGAGGTGAGAAAGTTTTATCCACAAATTTTCTCTGGCTGATTCCTTTATCTTGAACCAAAGAAGGTTATCAACTATAATGTGGTACATGTTCAAAACAGTTCTGTGGTTTTTCTTTAAAGCTGTGATACTGTATGAAAGGAAAATCCATTTAGAAAGAAGGAAAATATCCAATAAAGGTAGGATTCTCAACCAGAGCCTTAGTTTCAAACAAACTAAAAGAGTCTGCCTGTTTCTTCTGGTAACAATGCAGCAGTTCATTGCTGGGTACTAAAAAGCAATATAATCCTTTCTAATGAAATTGAGGAGAAGTGATGATTGAATTAAAGGGTAGTTTAAAATACTTTTTTGTGCTCAGAGTAATTATAAAGCATTATAAAACCATTTTGGTAGCTGAAACTGTAGTACAGTTAAAAGATAATCTGCAGCAAATTCATTCAGTAATATGTTATTTTTCCTCTGAGTAAAAAAGATACATTAAGAGAATACGAAATGGACTTTTAAACTATTTGGCTTCTTCCCATTGCCTTTCCCTTCTTCACTCATTATTTTGGTATGACTTACTTTAAATTTAACAGTTCCCAAGTTCCATCTGCAGCTTCTTTATATAATTTAGCTGGAACATTTGGAGCTGGACTTCCTCGGACTGAATCCAGAATTTTTATAAAAAGAGGATGCTTGGAGTCAGCAGAGTCCTTCAGATAGGAAGAGAGAATTTTTATGTAATATTTTAAGAAAGATAAGCGATGGTGTATAATAAAGGCTAAGGAATATTATTCTTCAGCTCTACAGAATCTACTATATTTTCGTCAACATGATCACTGTGTACTGCAGAAATGTAGCCTGAATCTTTCTGGGGGCTGGATATGGCAGAACCGGGGAAGGTGTTGGGAGGAGTGTAGCCATGTGTACTGGGGAGACACTGTGGCTGTGTGCAAGGACATGCTTCTGTTTTCTCTTTGGCACAGCTTAGCTACACATCATCTCCAGCATGAAGATGTAACTAAATTGTGATCTCAACAGGAAATATTCATCAAAGGTAGTAGGTATGTTTTAAAATCTGGCAACTCTTCCTCTGTATTTTGGAGCAGCAATTTGAGCACAACTTTCTGGATTTGAGAGCCTCTGATGTCTGGTTGCCATGGAGTTATCTTAAATCTGCTGTAATCTTGATAGGCACCACATACAGACTCTCTCCTAATGCCACGTTGGATCAGATTTGTCAGCCTCTGGCAGCTATGCCAGGATAGGAGAGGAAAACCTTCTTTCAAAGATGGGGTGGCTGTGGTTTTACTCCCAACACGTTCATCACAGGCAGGGGTTATGCCCTGATGTTGTACCTGTTCAAAGGTAGAGTTGAATCAGGACTTTCACCTTCCATTGCCTATCTCTGTATATGAAAAGTGAGAAAATAGAGCTTTGTGAAAGGTGCTAATCGGGGGTGATCTCAAAATAGCAATCATTGATCTCCATTTAATCATTGCAAAATGAATCATGATGTAGATATTAAAAACTAAGAGCCCTCTCTTACATCCCTCTTACAATCTGTGATGTAATGAATATACACTGCCCTATATCAGAGCAATGCATCAGCAGGTATCTGTGCTGCCTGTATGCCCTGACTCCTGAGGCTTCCCTTTCTGGAAGACAGAGGCTCCTTGCTACTCTTTCTTTTGAGGCACTGGCAACGAGGGCTCTAGTGCCACCACCTGTTTTTCTGGCTTTTATGCCCTGGGAGCTCACAAAGGTTGGTCAGGTATTCATTTTCCCACAGATCAGAACTCGAGAGGAAGGAGGGGGGGGATGGGGAGGTAGAAAGAGAGGGAAAAGTCTGTTCTAGGAGAATTTCAGACTGAAGCATCTGTATCTCTAGCTTGCTTTGGAAGTGGGATCCTGGCTTTGGCTTGTTTCTTTGCTTGCATCAATGAGCATTGAGATCCCTTCTTGCTTGCATGGGATAGAGCTGTATTGGGTAGACAAGTAAGGGAGAGAACTAGAGAAGGAATTTCTCCAGCATGGATTTCACAACAGGAAGTGAAAGCCCTCATGACAGGAGCTTGTTCATTGTGTTATAAAGGCTAATAATTACTTTTCAGTAGGCCCAAGGCTTCTGTGGAGTGAATATGATTTTTTTTTCCTTTCTTGTTTTAAATTGTTTTTCATGTAGTTGCTGAGTCTAATGACAAGTGCTGCTTCTCTAACCATAATGCCCTCTCACTAATCACTAGAGAACAAGAAAGAAGAACCAGAAAAAGAGCAGTAGAAGATAAATCCAGTCAATACATACCATAAAATCAAATAATTACAATAAAATGGAATACTCTTATTTTTTTACTTACACTAATTCAAGTATTTTTTTAAAAAAATAAACAAGAAAAGCTGGGACTACATTAGTATGAAGGACCTGAATCCTGAGACACTTACCAGTGGTGCAGCTTCAGAGAAAAATGCCAGGCCCGCTAAGAAAATAAGAAATACAGACTGAAAAGCCATTTTGCCTACCACCAGGAAGTCTCAGTGTCAGCAAGTAGAAACTGGTGGGATCTGTGATTTTTATATCAAGGCCTCTAAACAGAAGCTCCTTATCAGAAAACCCATTTGACTTTCAACATACCGATTCATACTATTTACTTAGTAAACAACGAGAAAATAAGTAACCCATACAAATATGAACCTTGTCTGCAAGAATAAGTCTCTTCTGTCACTACCTGTGGAAATGTTGTGAATATTGCCTAGCTCAACTGCAGTGATGTATTTTCTTAGAAACAATGTCTCTTCGGCTTTATTTTTCTCTTTTTTTGTTGAGGAATAGTGATGTATAGATCTCGTATGGTTGAAAGAAATACAAATTTCTTGTCAGCTCCGCAATTTCAGTTTCAATGATAATTTGTCTGTGGTTACGTCTTGGCTTAGTTGACTTACCCATATTTATCCATTAAGTGATTTATTTCTGTGGTGCCCATCTCCTCACCTCTGATAAAAGCTAAGTGGATAATGTGTGGGCTATCTAGTTATCTTACACATCCCCCTGGAGGAAAAATATGTTACTGTTGGTTTCCAGCATGATAACCAGATGCCTAGATACCCATTTCTGAAGCACACTTAAACAATGCTTTAAGTCCTATCACCTTACTTGTCCCTTAGATTCAGTACAAGTTCAGGGCTTTCCATGTACAACTGCAAGTCAGCTTCCACCAGAAGCATCTGCTTCATTTTAGGGAAATATTATTTCTTGAAATTAAACTTTCTGTTCTTTGGTTAGACACATGTATGTACACGCTTTTACTATGTTTATCCTGTCATCATATGGAAGTCTATGTGCAAAGTAGGTGTTTGTTTGTTTGTTTGTTTGTTTTTAATGACTACACCTGTATAAACATATTTATGTCCTATTTTGAGGGTTGGCCATAGCCCACTGCAAGTCAAACTTACTGGTTTTCAAGCTTCAGGAATAGAAGGATCCCATGAAATCTGTATGCTTTAAGATGAGTGCCACTTCGAAACTATTTGCACTGGTTACAAGAGTTGTGTAATTATGGTAGTATCCAGAAACCAGGAAAAAAAGTAATCAAATAGTGAAACGTTAAAGACAAGCTTTTGTAACTTGTGAATTCGCTTTGTACGCAGTCATCCCAGCAGTCTCTGGGTGTAGAGATAAACTCCAAGGTCAGTGGCAGATGAATGCTGATGGTTTCTGAATGGCATGATTTGAGTAACTATCTCTGTAGTTTTTGTAATCCTGTTAAAAAACAATTCCTCTGCTTCAGGATATTTTAAATACAATAAACCATCAGTCTACAGAAATCACTGCTGAATCCCTCAAAGTCTTTGATCAGTTTATCAACAATGTTATATGAATCAGTCACTCTACAACTTACCTTTTCCTTTTTCTAAAAACATGAAGAGAATATTAAGATGCTGTTTCTATTTTAGGACTTTTAAAAGAATTATGGTTAGCGATTTGACTTATTAGAGATTTAATTGGCATGCACCTGAATACAGTAGTCAGCTGGGTTAAAGATCAAAGTGCTATTCACATTGCTTCAGAACTTCCTAGATTGATTGAGCAGCAAGCTTTCCTCTTGAAATGACAAAGTGTTGAGGTTTACCTGAAGTTTTAAGTAAAAGTACACAGATTTTAACTCTTACAGCTCTATGGATATATATATTTCAACAGTTTTTCTGCATTGTTTCTTCTGTTGCTAGGTATTCAAAATTTCTCCTATTTACCCTGTGACCTTGTTGATAATGGGACCATCTCTTCTGTGTATGAACTATGAGTAGCATGGATGACTTTCTTATTTTGAGTATACGTGTTTGGTCAAAGTTTTTAAGGTAGCACAACTCTATAACTTTCTCATTTTGAGCCAATGCATTTGGTGAGATTTTTTAAGATAGCAGAGGAAGATAAGGGAACCAAATCAAGTGCCATGCAGTGCATGTTTTCCAGATGTCCTTTGCACTTGAATGCAAATCATGACACCTTAGAACACAATAAAACTTCACCAATAGAATGAAAATTGTTTTAAAGAAGTAACATTTTATTGACTTGTCTGAAGTTTGCCAGGTTACAAAATGGAAAAAAACCCCTAATGTAGCAAAAAGTTTTGCATTAGCAATAGGAAAAACCTTCCTCCCAAAAGCCTACAATAGTTCTAGTGGAGGAGGGTGTTTGTGTAACGACAGTACATGTTTATTCCTGGGGATCACTGACAACAGCAGTGGTTGAATAAGAGAAAGGACTGAGGAGAGCGGCAATGGTATAGTGGCGGTGACCGGAATCATTAGCAGTGAACACCACCTGGAAAAGAGAAAACTTTGATGATCAACAACATACATTCAAAACTACCTTATAAAGAATACCAACTGCTACCAATGCTACCAATTCATCCATTTCCTCTGCAGAATACTTTGCTAGTTCTGTCCAGTCAATGATTTTACCCTTCTGAAGGGTAATGCTCCCAGTTACTTTGTGATGTTCAGTGGAGACTGAGAAATTTGTGAGATTTGGACCAAGGTCCACAAAAAGCCTTGGCTGTGGTGAAGCTAGATGGAGATTCCTACGCCTGAGTCAGGCAAACTAGTTTGTGATGTGGAATGGGAAGTTGATGGGGAGGTATCTCAAACAACCAGTAAGACAGACAGCAGGTGAAATCACATCTAGTGAACTTAAATACAACCTCTGTGTGAGGTGTCCAAGCATGGTAGGCAGTTGGAGCCCAAAGCTGCTTTCTGTACTTCAGTGCCTCACTTCTGTTTTTAACACAGCTGTTGATGGGTCAGTTCTTGCATTAAGAACAGGGTGGCTAGACTTGCCAGAACAAGGAGACCCCCTTGTCCTAAGATAATTCAAATTTGCTGCTCTCCAAATCAGTCCCTGGAACTTGGGACACTCAGTTCCCAGGAAAGTGTCACCTGGGTTAAGCTCCCACTTTCTTTTGGCTCTCTTTAGCCAAACCATCTTCTGAACCATGATGTACTTTCTACAAGAGGACTAGAGAGTTCTCTCCTGCATCCTGGTCCTGCCAGAGTCTAAGCTGCTGGGGCGTGAGGACTAGGCTTCAGTTACCTTGTACACAGACAAGCATTGAACTCAGCCCACTTCCAAGGCTAATTTGTTGACCTGTAGCCTATTACGTCAAAGAAAATTTTCTTCAACAGCCTAGCTGGAACAGTATCAACCAGGCACTTTTAAACACCTTTTGAAGTGAAGCCCTTCCATAGGCCCAGGAACTTTCAGACATCCAAATGGTTAGGGAGTATTTATGAGGATTGTTTATTTGACCTAAATGACCCAAACTGCACCTCAGACTAAGGATCTGGGCCTTAGTAATTTGTTTTAGTCTTCCACAAAGTTTCATAAACTTGTGGTTTAAAATGTTCTCAACACAATCTGTAGCCATTCCAGACTACTTAATTTAGGGAAACTTAAATTTAATGGCGGATTAAGTCTGAAGAATTTAAACAAATTTTTTTTTTGAGTGCTAAGTAGATGTAATAGAGCATATAATAAATCAGTGTAGGGCTGAAAGCAAAGAGAGGCATAAGACATGATTGTATTCCTGGTCTGATTATGAAATTTGAGTATCAGTGAAACAGCTGACTTTTCCGTTCCCACTATGGTTTTTTCTTTATATTTTTATGCCTTTTTTTCTATTGCATATTTCAGTACTGATCATAGTTCTTTAAAAAAAGGTAAAACAGAAAGAATTAATGTTTTCTGTAATTACAGGTCATACTAGAATTCATACATTTTCAGGTGACTGATACAGGGGAAATACCTCTGATTAAAGAATAGTTTATTTCCTATAAAATTAGGATTTCCAAATCCCTATATTCCTTCAGCAACAATAAAAGCAGTCTTTTATTTTATTTTATTGTTTTATAAACACTGTACTTTTGAGTAATGTAGCTCTTTTTTGAACGAAGCTCCCTACCAGTCTGACTGGATGAATGGGCACAGCTCTACTGTGGAAGAGCTGTGTCAGTATTTGCAGGGAAGTTGGTTGCTTCCTTTGGCTTACCTGGCTATATACTGCCTTTATTTGCCCAGTGTTATGTGGCAGCGAACCATTTCACTGAATGATGCTGCTCCTTCATTATTAAAGACTATTTATTTTTTCCAGCCGATGCCACTACACAGTATATAGGTTATCAGTTATATCTGCAAGTACTTACATCAGCGTATTCATGAAATGGAGAAAGGCCAAGTCCCTTCCAGTAAGAACTGGTGTCAAACTCAACCCTGTATATTCCTTCTACAAACTGTTCTTCCGTTGTGAGTTCATGGATCTCCCCATACTCTGTGGTTTTCCTGTAATGGTAAAATATCTACATAAATATTTTCTACTGTCGTTTAGATGCTAAACAGTCAATGTGGAATATTAAATAACATAAGTGCTGCACAGCCAAATTCTATGTTGAATTGTTTCTAATCATCTGAAATAATTCCCCCCTCCTATATAGTGTATGTTTCCAAATTGCAGAGCCTGTCCTTGCTACCAACTCATACATATACATCACAAATCAAAGCTGGCTGGCTGGTTTTGGTCATTTCTGTTGCTATGGCAGGGATTATAGTTAAAAGCCCTTCTTTTAATATCATGTTTAACTTTTACTGAGTGCCCTCTGGAACCAAATATTAGTGGCTTAGGAAAGAAATTGTCATGATGAAAAGCAAGATGCAAATCTCAATTTATAATTAGAGAGATTTTATTGGAAAATTATTCTCTATTTATTAACACTGTCTATAGGTTTTACCCCTATACACTGATGCAGTTTTATGTGACCCTGGGTGGTAGTGTCTTGGAAAAGCAATTTAGCATCACAAGATTTTACTAATTTGAATTACAATGCCTTAGTCAAAGAGGAGGGTCCTCTTCCACTGGGTGCCGTATAAATGAGCAATAGAAATTCCGTTCAGAGAGATTATGTACTCAGCTTGTTACAAAAAATTGTGGGTGAATGAAGTCCAGAAGAAAGAAGGAAATATAGCTGGCATTACACCCTATTTGTTTGAAAAGTACAAGCTTTGTATGACACTGTTTAAATATTTACATACTTAGCTCCTAAACCGCATTTATCTCTTTTCCCTCCTTTTGTTTCTAATTTTTTCTTCCATTTTTTTTTCTGCTGAAAATATTTATTTGATATTTATAGCTCTTCATAACCACATGATGTAGTTGAAGGAAAAATGAAGAAAGCCTTGACTTGAAGAACTAGTAGAACTTTCCCGTCTTATGGCAAAGAGTGGCTATCCAGTCAGAAAACAGAAAGGCTTGAGGAGGAAGAGAGGGAGGGGAGAAAGCAGTGACATGCTACTTTTCAGAAACAGAATAATCTGTGCTATTGCAACTTTTCTTTCCCAGCCACTGCTTCCTCCATTTTATTTGTCATCTCTGGTTAATGGTGGTGAATGAAAGAAGTCTGTATGACACAGCTTTTGCTTAAATTAAGAAGTAACAGGATTGAAAATCCCATGTCAATTTTCAGGTTTTTTTATATTTCAAGTTTAGCACTTTGAAGACTGACAAACATCTCAATGCTCCAATATAAGTGAAATGAACTGTATCCAGTATTTGGTAGACCAAACCTGCAGAGAATCCAAGTCCTATTTGAAACATGGTTCATGGGCAATTTGTGTACACATCTGTTTTATTTTGGTTTAATTAGTACTTCCTGGCATAAACTATATTGCCTTAGTAAAAGGCAATAGGTAAATGGATGAAGAATGAATTGACAAGTGTCCTTGAAACTGTGAGACAGAATTGCTGAGATCCTGCAGGAGTGTTCAGAGTGCAAGTTAGCAATTCACATACATCTGCTTGTAAGTTGGACTGTCTAGACATAAATCAATTACAAGGAAAAATCGTGTCTGCCTCAAAATCTTTGTTCAGGTAAACAAATAAGTTTTAGTTTGAAAAAGTGTGGATACAGCTTGAATAGTGCTTTCCCTAATGGGTGCTGACCCAGAGTTGCAGATGTTAACCATCAAGAACGCTTGGGAAACTGGAAACAAGAGTTCACTTGAAGACTCTTTCCCACTACCAGGAGTTAATGGCACTTTCTTAATTTTAGTTATTAAGTGGTAGCCAAGTGGTCTCACAAGTAAACCCTTCAGCTTTACTGTGGCATTGACAGCCAAGAGGACAGTGTGTGATTCAGAGCCTGGATGGGATTAGGACAAGGCAGAGGATGCCTTGCATTCAGCCCTGGTAGTGAAATGCTATAAGGGCTTCCTCCTGAACAGCACTTCGATTTCTGGCTGAGTGGGGGAATAAATCTAGTATGGTTGCTTATTCTTCATGGGATGTGGACTGCCAGCATCTGCTGTAAGATGGACAGTTAAGTTAAAAAAGCTGTGCTTTTCCAGCAAAAAATTTGCAAACCAAGTTAAGTTACTATGGCTCCAGCCTAGACTGCAATCCTGATCCTCTTTTACACTGTCTGGACCTTAGTTGTGTATTGTGACCAGATTAAATCAACCATGTCTGTGCAATGACATTTATGAACTCTTGGGATACATACTGCACTGAGATAAACTCTGCTCTCAGATGCAGAGGAAATATTTCAGGAATATGAATTATCAATTTGGAGTTTAAAAAAAAAAAAAAAAGGAAAGTGGGGGGGAACCACTTCAGATATGCTGCAGTTTTGGGTTGTTTGTTTGTTTTATGATTTGCATCCTAGGTCACATGAGTACTATGATTGGTGAATGCAACTCTTAAGTTACATGAGAAGACCTAAACTTCCAAAATCATGTGAAGCATGAGAAGGTCAAAGCTAGTCATGGGAGGAGTTCATATAGAAATCAAATCACATGCTTCCCAGGTCTCTGTGCCCTAACGTCTTCCTCAGAGTCTGTCTTGGCTCGAGTTATCTCTTCTTGCTTATTTTTGGCTAGACTAATTTTGAAATAAGCCTCTTAATAAAGTAAGCTGTTGCTATGCTAACTTCTTCCCTGTCTTTTAAATACTATTACTCCAAATTCACCAGTTGCTAGGTGCATTTGCTTAATTCCCTAAAATGTGTTAGCAAAAAGGTAAAAAAATAACTTTTACAGACATTTGTACAAAATGTAAATTTTCCATATGCATCTGCTAGGTACTGTAACTTAAAATATTGTTAACCTGACAGGATTACTTACAGATTGCATTCAGATTTTCATCTGGTTTAACACACAGAAAGTCTGGTTTTCCCAAAAGAAAAAAATTGCAATTGTGTGAAAACCCAGTTCAAACAAGTGCCATTAGCTAAAGTCAGTGGTATTGCTGAGAGCAGCCTTGGTTCAGATGCAAGTCAAGGGAAAAGCCAAAATCTGTACCTGCAATAAAAATTGTGGTTTCATGTTCCTCCACTGCCTTCCCCCAGCAAAATGCTTCTCACTTGCCTGGGGTTAATCTTCTAAATTTCTATTTAAGAAGAAGTGATTTGATTTTCTCAGGAGTGTACTGATCTAAAGGGTCAACAGAGGTTGGCTAAGAACAGCTGTGGGATTTGTCTCCTTGGGTTTGTTGAGAGCAACATTGCAAACTGAACAAGAAAACTGTTGTCATGCCCAAAAAGTGAGGGCATTTAACACTGATGTTGCATTTATCTTATTCTGCTGTAGAATGTGTTTTGTATTACATGTTCAACAGCACCTGATAAAACAGTTGAAATAATATCGGTTTCCTAATAATGGCAGAAATACTAAGGACAAGACATTATCCTTTCCTCTGCTTTCCTTGAAAAAAACATATATTTTTTTTTCCCATGGGGTTTCTCTGTTCTTTGAAGTATATAAATCTATTCTGAGAGTCATTTGTTCCGAGATTAACACAGCATTTAGAAGTGGAGGGGTTTGTTTCTGCTTCAATCTCATAACCTTTCTTGTTCCTTTTCAGTGGGAGAAGTATTTTTGTTTTGAATTTTATTAAAAAAACCACCTTTTAGATGTAGAGAAAGGTATCTCTTTCCTTGTGGTCGTCTCCTCTGGTTTTTTTCTGCAGCTTTTATGCAAATCATGCCTCCTGTCCATGCTTGTGCTTGTCATTCTGTGCTTGAATATCCTGCTGTTACTGGAGATTTCTCTTGTCTTATTTAAAAATTTGTTTCAGTGAGTTATTTCAATGAAACTTAAATGCCTGAATACATCACCTATTTGAATTTTAGTAAACTGTATTCCTCTCTTACCCATACTTTTCCTGCAGACTGAAGATAATAATATTATTCCCTGCCTCTCATTGATGTTCTGAGGATGCTTTGTAAGTATTAAAGCTGTCTTTCTAGCAAAAGGCATGCAGATCTATAGAAATGACCACAAACAAATGCTGAGATTGTGCTTCTTGTTACAGTAGGAGTCTTTAAAACTTTCTGGTCAAAGAATTTCTTCCAGCTAGCATATTTGTTACACAGGAGAAGACAACTAATGTGCTTATAATTTGCCCATGTACAGGCAAAGTTTACAGAGATGATTTTGTATGTCACTGCTGCAAATAAAGCTCTATATCCATTGCACATGAAGATAGTAGGTTGGTCTGGATTGCCTACAAAATTCTGCTAAATAAGCTTTTTATTTTTTTATTTTTCTGGAAAGGAAAGATAGTACTGAAGCTAAGGAGAAAATTAATTATTAAATCTATTCCCTTACAAAAATAAGATGACCATCGTGACATGTTTTTGCAATTAGCACATATTTCAGTCATGGATAACTTCCACTTGAATCTGATGGATTTCAGACCAGAATTCACATGCTGTTAACAGTGATAGTGTGACACATTCTAGAGAACATTGCTCTTTTTTCCGTTCCCTTTATTTCTCAATTGCTTGCCCGAGGCACCTTGAAAAATGGTTCCTTAAGACCACATAACTTACCCAGCAGCAAAGTCCTGCCAGCTTCCATCTGCAGCCTTTTTAAAGACTTTCACAGCTACGTTAGCTGCAGGACTTCCTCTGACTGCATCCAGCACTTTCACCATGAGGGGGCATTTGGAATCAACAGAGCCATGGGAGACCTTGGGGAAAGCAGGAGAGGTTGTATAGGAGCTGTTCACCAGCCCTGCAAAACCTTCTTTCAGAGAAAAGATAGGTTCTTATCGCAGAATTAACACTGACTTAAAAGCAAGTTCTTTTGACAAATGGTATTCAAAGCTAGTTTTCAAGCATATATTTCTTAAAGCAGAGTATCTTAGAGCTTTATACTGATAACTTTATTAGACACACACACACAAACAGGTTGCTTGATAAATATTTAGAGTTGCATGTGGCCCTGGGAAAATATTTTAAAGTATATATTTTTAATGAGGTCACAAATAAGAAAATAGTAAATTATAAGTGCAGGCAGAGCATGTTAGTCTAGGAAACCAACAAAGAAGTACCTATGACATCCCTAGGGTGGAATGAATATTTTTTTCTTAAGCTTCATTATACTATAAGGAATCCTTAGTCATAATTCAGAAATACTTTTTTAGTGCTTTAGTGAAGCACTTGTTTGGTGAAGAAGGTAAAGCTACCTTTATATTGAAGATACAGGATGTGAGTCATGAACTGACAATCGCAAATAGAAATAAAAGGTCGTATCTTCTAGATCCTGACCCTTTCATGATGTACTAAAATAGCTGGGTAAATGGAAAAAAAAAAAAAAAAAAAAGTTTTAAGAATTCTGAAGAAGCTACTTTAGAAATGGTAGTAAAATAACACTCTACCAAAGCCAAATGGTAACAGAATTTCATGAAGGGAGAAGATGCTAGTCATCTAGAAAATCTAGATTATCATTCTTGTAATGATTGAGTTGGAATAAAAAGAGACTCACCAGTGGTGCAGCTTCAGAGAAAAATACCAGTCCAGCTAAGAAAACGAAGAGCACAGAGTGAAAGGCCATTCTGTTTGCTGTTAGTGAGCCTTGGTGCCAGCAGCTAGGAGCTGAGGGGATTTGGGATTTTATAGCCAATCCTACAACAAAACACACTGCTTATTGGGTGCCCATATGACTCCAAATCTGCTGATTCTGATTATTTGCTTAGTAAACAGTCCAATCCTAGAGTCAGTCCATGAATAGCACTGCCATTGCAGTCAATGGAAGGACTACAGGATCACTAGAGCAAAGAGAATAAGTAACGGGCACAAACATGACCCTTGCCTGGGGAGATTAGACTCGTAGAAAACCCTTCACAAAATAATGCAAATGACCTTTGTTAGCCCAGAAATCCAACCAGTTCTAGGAGATCTTTACCTTGCCCTCAGGTTGTACACAAGAATGCTCCAATGCTTTCTCTGTGCCGACTCCATGATTCTTCTCAATATATTCAGTGCTTTCTGAAGACCAGTTCCCTCTTAGATGCAGACTCAGTATATGGGTGATGGAGTTTGTTCATTGTCTGGCTCAAGCAGTGCTGATGGTCCATGCTGGGAGAGATTCCCAAGAACTTTCCCTGCTTGTTGAAAAGGAGCAATGTTTCTTTTTGAAACCTTATTTAGATAGGATCTGACAACACTTGTCTCTCACCAGAAGTTTCTAATGATTTATCTTGCCTAATCTTCAGGTAGATATTGAGGTTTCCTCTTGGTCACTGGGAAGTCATCTGTTGAGATCTGTCCCCTGGAGAGATAAAGGTCTCAGAAAAGTGAAATGAGTCCTCTCCTGCTCCATGTACCCCAGTAGGAGCCAAGGAAAGTATCACAGACTGGTAGACTATGTTAACACCCAGCTAACATTCTAGTTGCCAAACCCTTATTATGCTGGAAATGGTGGTGTTATGCTCTGAAATGCATCATTTAAGTAAGAGGTTTTTCAGGGGTGAACTCAACCCCAAGATAAATTGGGAGAAGATGTCAACTGGGGGAGTAGGCATGGTGTAGCTGTGTTTCTCTGGCTGCATCACATAAAAATTGTCCATAATGTAGCCTGTGCTAGTTGAGGGACAAATAAACAGCCCTGTTTGGCATTTCTTTCTCCCCATGTCCTAAACAACCTTGAGTCTACAATTCTGCTTTCAGGAGCTGGCATACTTAGTTTTTACTGATTTCACAGTATTCTAACAAAAAGCAATTTTGCCTCTTAACTTGAATAGGATTATGATGAAGGTCTTAGAGAGAAGTCATGGATGGTATTCTCCATTCTCAGAGGCTTTCATGCCTTCAGGCTGCTTTATGCAGTTGTTCTTTTTAGGCAAAGTTGGTTTTTGAAAAAATCTATATTACAGTAATCTCCTGAACTGGGATCAAAGAGCCCTTTGTACTTACAGCAAAGCAGGCTGATACGTAGGTAGCATTCTACGCTCGCTTTGTGTGCACGTAAAAGTCGATGCAAGGTGCCCAGCAGTAACAAGTCATGCTACAATCTAGTGCTTGTCGGTAACATTCAGATCTTGGAAAGGTGAATAATGGTCTTAAATATGTGCATTGTCACTTTACTTCATTATTTTACTCTCATTGTTTGTAAATATTTCTCTGAAGCAGTAAAGCTTTGTATGTCAGGAAGAGAAATTATCTGTATTCTCATGCAAGTAGGCTGTTCTGTCATTAGCTATCAGATGTTCTGCAAGGAATTAATGCCAAGGAGCTAATGGTATTGGCACCTGCCTGCATGTGAAATTGCTCTGCTATGGGAGAATGACTTAAAAAATAATTATTCTTCCTAGGTTTTCATGCAAGGTGGCAGCTTCTGAAAAATCAGGTCTACAGGGACAGTACAATTCAGATGTCCATATTATCTATTTTGCTGTCTTATTTTATAACACTGACCTTCTGGCAGCTGTTTTTTAAAGTGAATAAGGAGCATGGAAAATTCTATCCCCAAGCATGATTTTTTTTTTTCTTGTCCTTCATTTGCTACTTTTTTCAACTCTTGCCATCCTATACATAACCTAGATAGGGATCCTTTGACTATTAGGAGGGGGCACAATTCTGAAGGGCAATTGCATGTTTGTGAATCACCATTCACACATTTTGCAGATAACTAGATTATTTCTGTAAATTCTCAGATAGCAGTGGACTTGCTGAGAATGTAAAAAAGGAAGTCTTTATTATTTCTCTGATGTGGAAGGCTGTGGAGCACCTAGAATTTACAGAATTTTATTAAAATCCCATGTGAACCTGATTTAAAATTACTATAGCCTAGCAAAATCAATGCTAGGTACATCTTCCTCCTTTCATTGTCAGCCTCAACCTATTAACACAAGATGCTAACGCTTTCTGTAAAATGGCTGGGAGGGCTCAGGAATTTGGAGTAGCTGGCTGAGAAGAATGACTCTCCATTGGTAGAGAATCAAAACATGATTATGGAAGGGAAAAGAAGAAAGGGACTGGGTAACTGCTGAGCATCCATCAGGTGCTGATTGACTGTTGTCTGTCTATAGTTGTTAAACATTTTCTATGCAATGAGAGTCTGAAACTTATAAAATTAATAACTTATCCCAGATTAAAAATCGACAAGGGCCTGAGCATTGAGGAGTAAGTGGGACTGGGAAACTCTAGGCCTTCTGAAGGTGTAGGGAAGCTGCCATAGAGATCAGGAAACAGCAGCTCCCAGAGACTGCTGGCAGCATATGTGCCCCAAGGAAAGTGGTGCAACACAGAGCCTTAGCACAGAGCAATAGCATAGAAGGTCTACTGTAAGAAAAGAGTAAATAGAGCCACTGAAAGCACCTCAGAAAGAAATATTTAGGAATCCTGGTGCGGAAGAAACAGTAGGGTTACATAGTTAATACAGAGGTGGCGTAAGGCTATTTGGGGACTAGGAGACACATAAAACCCAGAAGAAGGGGTGATCACCCAGCATACAGGGTGACTAGGGAGCCAGAGAAGAGAATGGCAAAGAGTGCCTGGTGTGCACGGTAACCTCAGTGTTATGGAAGCCAAGAAGTATGAGACCCCCAGTTATGGAAAAATGTAGATAATCCTCAAATATGTAAATGCTTTAAGGCTTATCTGAATTCCAAATCAGTTGAAGTTCATCTCTGAAGAATTAGAATTAATGCCTGTTTTTAATGAAAGCATATTCCCTGCTTGGAAGCATTACAACATTCAGGTCAAGAACAAACATGTCCCGCTAATACTCTTGTTTATGTCAAGGATTTTTCCAACTGTGCTACAGTATTTTTCTCTCTCTTCCATATAGTCTCACACACTCATGATTGTTTTACTTAGATAAGCTCTTTATTGTCTGCTCCATTCCCTTCTATTTGATTTTATTTAGCCAACTGCTTCTATACGACAAAATGCTCAGACAGGCTGGAATATCTGACTTTGACCATAAAAACCTTTAAGCTTCTCCTGTGACACTGGAGTGAAAGGGGCTGATAGATGGTAAGCCAGTCAGTAATCTGGATAGATTTCTCTAGCACATTCCAAAGAATTAACAAATTCCTGAGCTCTGAAAAAAATCCTTTCTATAATATAGATACCTGAATGTGACACCTTCTTTCACTTTTCTGGAGTAACATTCCATAGGCACTTACAGGAAAAGACCTGAGATTTACCTCTTGGAGAAGTTTGCCTGAATTTTCTGAACTAGAGTCAAGAACTCTTTTGAGTTTTACTTCAGGTGTCTACCACTGAGTTGCTGTGGCAGAGCTCTGACTTGTCAGTGAGTGCTCAATGCTATAACTGCTGAAGCCAGTGAGAGATTTCCTGTTGATTTCACTATTTGCTAATTATGTAACATTTCCCCCCTCTGAAAAGTCAGGGATAATGCTTTTGTAATTAAAAAATGTTCTCAGGGAGGTTCATGTTTGAGCTTGAGTTTCAATTTGTAAAGAATTGAATTAAAAAATAGTGGCATTTCAGGTGTGTGTGGTGTGGGCATGTTTGTCAGCCTGCTGCCCATTTTGATTTTCTATGAGGAGTATGTTTGCATTTAGTTTTAATGACCATTCTCAGACTTTGTTCATAGGACTAACACTAGCTGTTTGCATGGGAAGTAAGGAAACGTTACTGATCTCAATAAAATAAGAAAACCATCCTTATCTTGTATGCTATATCAAATCCAGTTAATTTGAAAATAAGAGTGTAAACTGTTAATAATTTAGGAGACAGACGGATTAGGTTGGGCTACAGGTATAAAATCACGGGTTTTAATCATTTCAAGGTTATGTGCAAGGAGCATCTTGGGACATAGCCCAAAGTCCAAAGAAAAGAGTCTTCTAAATAGGTGATTGTTTCTTTGGGGCATTTGTAATATATGAATTCACCTGGCACCTGCTCATCTCAGCAGGCTTTTGCTCTGAAATATTTAAACTCCAAAGTCATTGGGCACTGATCACTACGAGGTACTACTTCATTAGCTACCTCTATAGTCCCTGTGATCCCTCATAAGTATTCATGTCTACATACTAATCCATCAGTGTAGACAAGTGATTGCAAAAAAAACACCAAATCAATTTATACAGAAAGCTAACAATAACCCTTGTGCCAGCCCTGATGCCTTAACCTTTCCTATCATTGAAAGATGCTTGGAACTTGCCATGAGATCCATGTTTTTAAAGGTCAATTTATTTGTTAGCAAGATGACTATATCTGACTATATCATTTAGACTATAAATATATTTTTGTCCCCTTCTTATGGTAAGAGGTACACAGTAACTCTACAACATGATGCAAATATTTCTGATAGCAAAAAACATTAACAAAGGCCACTATTTTCATAGGGTCTGGGTGAGGATCTTTTAGGATTGTATTATATTTTTCAAGGGAATCTCCATAAATTCTCAATTTATTCTCAGTGGACTCCAGATGTCAAATAAATAATTAGATCAGACATGACAACAAAAATCTTCCCCTAGCTATAATAACTGTTAAAAAGATTCTGTAGAGTTAAATTATAATCTTTTTTTTGGTTTTATATATATTTGCTAAAGTTATTGCAGCTATGTACTTTGTTCAGCATCTTGCTGTTCAAGATTGTAAAATGCTGAGTCTAAGGCACTTCATTCTGGTACCAGAATACAAATAGGTGTGTGGAAATGCCTGTTTTTCCAGCATGCAGAGCCAGCTAGGTAGTTTCTGCAAAAGCTTCTTCAAATTTGCACAGGGCCAAATTAGCCATTGGTTAATGGATAATCATCCTATAATGTCATTTAAATTACTCAATTCTTTCTTTAGTGGGGGTCAATATACACAGATCACCACAGGGACTCATCTGGATGCAGCTTGCATATGAACTGTTACTGGAGTGCCCACGAGTGCCTTAACACTCTGTTGTGTCCTGGGCTGCCCAGCCCCTATATCCCTCCTGCTGAGCTGCCCCACCTTGGAATAAGACCCCCATCTGCCTGGAATAAAATCCACTGGGCATGCTGTTGAGCAGAAAGCTACCAAGTTACAGTGACAGTCACACATCTCTGCCTTTCTTTTTATTAGTTGAACCGGTGCCTGCTTCCTGCCAAAAGCTCTGAGGAAATGCTGTACTAATCATTTTATCTCATAAACAGTGTTCATGTATCTACCACAGGCTTCACTGAACTTTTGCATCAGCTTCCAAGTACATTTAGCAGCAGTGTCACCGATCTGGCAAAAACAAACGTGTACTGCATGAAAATGAATCTGAGAGAAAACAACCTTGTACATTTTGGGGGATAGAAATAAAAAGGTATTTCAAACGGTCAGGAACAGGGCAGATTATGACCCTTATGTACAGTATGGTAATACCATCTGGATTTCCTTTTTTTGTCTTCTTGCTCTTCCTCATCTTTTAAGAACAAAAGTAAAGTATACTACAACATTTCAAGGAGAAAAACAGCTGAAGAAGAGCAGACACTTCTATGCTGCAGAACCAGCAAACAGTGAGATACATAAGCAGAAAAGAGTTAATAGCTACTGTAGACCAGCCACTGCTCTTAGACTAGACTGGCTTACCTGAGCTGTTGCTGGTTATACCTGTAGTAGAAGGGAAAGCTAACTCTGTCAGCAAGGTAGGAAATGCGTGGTGAAGGCATACAGTAAAAAAAAATAAAAACCTATATAAAACCCAATATGAGTAGCTCTGAGATTCCTAGTGCTTCTCACCACATTGCCACTAAATCGATTTGTACTGTATGGGACAAAAATAATTTGTACACTATGAAATACTGTGGGCTACATGAGTCAACAGGAGATTAACAGGCAGCCATGACTTGGTATATTTTAAGGGACAATCTAATTTCTGTATGTTTTTGTATATGTAAATACACAAACTCTCCCATATGCATTCTGTATGAAGTGCCGTCTGCTTTACATAACTACAAACACAGATCGTTGCTTTAAACTAACAGAGGGTACCTTTTTCCTGTTTAAGCCTCTGTGGCTGTAACACCCTTTACCTACTGCCAGGCACGTTGGGAAACTGAATTCTAATCGCATAACAGGTACATGCTTAGGTTTGTAGGGTGCAAGCTGGCTAATAGTTCAGTGCAACACTTGCAGAGGATAAAAATATCAGTGTCTTTGATCACCACCTCTGAACGAAATTCAGAATACCTCGTCGCACAGAAATAAAATATCTAGCAGCTTAGGCTACAACTTTGCTGTATGTATGGCTGTTGTGCCACTGTTCTAGATCTATAATCACAAAATTATAAAAAACGTTTTGCAGCTGGGTATGTATTTCATCCCTGTCTCATGTTTATATATGTTCTTCCTGGGGAGCATATAACTTCTTTCTTGGTCTGCATAGCACATGGACCACCACATACCATTGCTGAGAAACTGCTCAGTCATTAGACTTGTTCAGCACCCAGGGATGCTTTATCAATAACATTAATGAAGCAGAGGCCTCTTGTGTGTTTAGGACAAACTCGAGCAGAACAGCAATCACCTTATCCAGAAGAGCCTCTATGTGTTATGTAGTGTGTAGTGTCTGGGGGATGAAACAGTAGCTGGTTACAGCAGCCAGTGAGATTTCTACTGTAGTTAGGACAAAAAGATGTATACCTCTACTCAAGTTAAGAGAGGTAGGAAGATTGAGTTCCTGACTCCGACAGCTTATTTTACAAACGTGGAGTCCACATAGTGATTTTAAATATTGTGTGAAAAAACACCATGCAAGTGGAGTGATCCACAGTGCTGGATGAGCATGGAGCTATTGGGGAATTATTCCCACTGCTCACTGCCTTGGGATGTGAAGGTCTCAAGCAACTTTCTATGACGGTTCACGCAGCAATTCAAACTAGTAGCAGAGTTGTCCAAAGGATCACTTGATGCTGGATGCTTGTCCACTGAATGGTGTATACCAATGACTTAACTTCAAGATAAGCCCACAGGTCTTTCATATTCAGGTAATTAGTCTAAACTTTCACCTTTCTTGGCTCTAAAATCTACAAATTCTATAATGTAGATTATGCTGTAGAATGTACAAGTAAAACATGCCTATGTTGTATTTTACCTTTTGGGACATTTTTTCTCCAGAGGTTGAGTCTGAGTTTTTCAAATTTCTGAAGAATTTAGTGTTGCTTGACTAAAGCAATCCAAAAAAATCTGGAGTACTTATAGTATGAGGCCTTTCTAACAGACCAGAGCTCAGGGACCACTTCTGCTTCTCATCACCCCAGCATTTGTGCAGAGCTGATCTGGGAGCTGCACGAGGCCCCTTGCCCAAAGGCATCTGGCAGGTAGTGCCCCCTCTGTTTTTAGGGCAGCACTATGGGCCCTTCCTTACTACAAGATGCAGTGCACAGCATCCCATGTCTTCCTGAAACTGCATCACATCCCATAATTTTGGAGCTACTGATAACCAGCTTAGGGAAATATGTACTGGTAAACTAAACTCGTTTAATCCCCTTCATCTCTGTGATTTTCCCCTCTAAGCGTGTTTCAAAAGAATTTTAATCCCTTTTCATGTAGGCCAGAGAAGGCACCGAGGCTAGCAGCTTGTCCACACCTAGCAGAATGGTTACCATGCTCTATGGTCACATAATATCTTAACTAACTCTCAAGTGTGGCCAAATAGACAAGTCCTTAGGATCACCTGGATCCCTCAAAATGCTTTGAAATATCAGACTGAAATCCTTATCCACCCTTACTAATTAGCATTTTCCCCCAGCAGAGGACAAAAGACTCATGCACTCTGGATAATTTTCTTCATTCTGCTTTTCTTCATGCAGTTTAAAAGATTTCCTCTGTCCTCAGTGTTAGATTTCTCTACGCTATTGGCTACTACTTTGTACTGATGATTTCCCATGTGCTTGACATTGTTAGCTATTGAACTCCAGGAAAAAGTAAATTTTAGCTTTTTCTTTAAAGCTGGTACTCGGCAAGTAGGGTCTTTATTCTTTGAAAAATTATGAAAGAAGAATAACTTGAGATGTGCAAAACCAGCAAGTAACTCCAGCCCACAACTATTATCTGGGGAATATTTAACTATAGACAGAAGTGTAGATCTTTTATTAGTATCAGCTTGATAAGTCTATTAAAGTTCCTCTGCAAAGTACAGAAAGTCACATAAAAAGAAGAACTCATACTAATTTTGTTCCTTCTTTGTACCATTATGTGAGGAAGGCTGTAAACAGCAGGAAAAGTGTGTAACTGCTGGTCACATTCCTTTCTGTTGAGCAATTTGTCTTTTTTTTTTTTTTTTTTTTTCTCTTTTAAACCCAGGGTTGGCATGTAGAAGTTGGGAAAATCTCAGTGCATGAAAGCACTGAGCTATACATGGCTTATGAGACTTTTTCCCTGACTCTGCCTGAAGTGGCAGCACAACTGCATGCTGCATACAGACAACTGGCTTGTGGATGGTGGGGTTATTTCCTGCAGAGGTCCGTAAGTACTGCAGTAACATCTACCAACACAGGTGTAATGGCTTTGAGAAACTACCCCCTGGGCTCTTTTGAAAGCCAGAACAACTCTGGCTCTTCCTTTCGCCCAACCACCCAAAAATGTAGAGGAGAGGTAGCAGAGTTCCTTGTTCTGCCCTTCCTGTTACCTGTCAGCTTCCTCCCAAGGGGACCCTGCCCCATGGCCCATGACAGGGCACACAGCGGCCATGGAGCTCTGCAGCCCCCTTGGCCAGACCCATGCCACCACAGTTGATTTGGCCCCTACCTCGCTCCCCTGCTGCTGCCTCCAGCATCCCCTCAGTCCTTCTCCTTCGTGCTGGCCCCTTCTTGTGTTGCCTCTGTGTGTGTGTGGGCAGCGCCAGCCCCCTCGCTTTCTCCCACGGCTGACAGGCTCCCTCCATACTGCATCGTTCCCCTGTGCGTGTTTGGTGTGGGTCACCGTGCTTGTTTTTGTTGCTGGCATGTGGCGGTAGCACCGGCCTAGTCACCTCCTTGCACTGCTTGTGGGTGTTGACACTATTGTCCCAGTTGCTTTTACCCATGGCTTGTATGCATTTGTCTCTGTCATCAGTTGCCACCTTGCATGGCTTGCATGCATTGCAAGCGTTGGCTGTGCAGTTGCAGTCACCTCCTTGTGTGGGCTGACACTAGAATTGCAGTCATCTCCTTGTATTGCATACTTGTGTTGGCAGGGCTGTCCTGATTACAGCCATGCACTGCTTGTGTGCCTTGATAGTGCATTTGCGATGACCATATCCTATAGCTTGTATGTATGAGGCACTGTAATCAGACTTGCCTTCTTGCACTGCTTTTGTGTTTTGGTGATATAAGAGTCAGTCAGAAGATCAGCATTGTCTCAACATTGTCATCAGGGACACGGACACCGAGATACCTGACAACGGCCTGCTTGGCCTTGCCGATCCCTGGAGTGGAATGTGGTGCCAAGGCTCCTGAGTGCAGAACTGTGTGGCACAGCGAGTGCTGTGCTGTTCTCCTGAGCACTGAGCCGTGTGGTGCAGGCAGTGCCGGGCTGTTCTGCAGTGCCTGAGCCGTGCAGTACAAAGAGTGCTGGGCTATTGTTTGGTACCTGGGCCTAGCCAGAGCTGTTAGAGATAATCACATAGCCACTGTCAAAAAAGATGAATCGCAACTGTTGTCATAACATTGATGAAGAAATCATGAACCTTAGACAAACTTTGATTCATTATAATACCAAAACACACCTCCCTGGTGGAAGGCTACCCACCTCCAAGACTGACCATGCCTCGGATGCTCCTCCCTGCGCCTGTGCGATGGCCTCACTCAAGAAGGGCGGAGACCCCCAAGGCGGAAGTGGAGCAAGGTGTGTTACTGAGCATAAAAGGATGACTTCTGGACAACGAAAATTGGAAGCTTCCCCACCAAGGACCACGAAGATCGACGACGCAGCATCAGCTGGACCCGGGACCGTTAGGACGTTGTGAGATCAGCGGTGGTAGCTATAACCTCTCTCTCTCCTCTCTCTAAAACTTTACTTTACTTTTCTCCTTTCTTTCACCTGTCTCTATCACATGCCACTTCACGGGCAACACAATAAAGTTTCACTGTTTTATTACTGCTATCCCCTTTGGTGTTGGTCACCTTAATTTTGCACTTTCAAGATCGTAGCAAACGAACCATCACGAGTCTGTGGACCGTGACAGGTGGTGCCGTCCCAGTTGCTGTTACCCATGGCTTGTATGTGTTGTCTGTAATGAGAGTTGCCTCCTTGCATTGCTTGCGTGGGTTGGCAGTCCAGTTGCAGTTACTTCCTTGAGTGGCTTGCATGCATTGACACTACAGTCAAAGACACTAGATGTGTTTAAGGGTTGTTTAGATGAGATGATGGGGGATATGGTGAGAGGAGAACTTTGTAGAGTAGGGTTGATGGTTGGACTCAATGATCCCAAGGGTCTTTTCCAACCTGAATGATTCTGTGATAATGCCTCCAGCAACCTGGAGCAGAGTCATGTTGTGGTACAAAGTGGCTCTGTTAAACAGGGTTCACGGGTCTGACATAGGCAGGTCTTGGCTGCTCAATTTCAGAGCAAAATTTCACTGTAAAAATCAAAAGCAAGCCATGTCCTTGGCTGAAGATAAACAAACCCAGCAAAGCAAAGTTAATCCTTTTAAAATGTAAATATTAATTTAAACTTTCATTTTAACAGCACCCTTGGGTCTGTTGCCCTTTGGGTAGAATACCTCCCCTCTCTCATCTGCTGCTGGGCAGCACCACTGGGATGGGAGCCCATCCCTTCTGCAGTATGGGGAACAAATTGCTCAAGGTGGGAGAAAGCTGTCATCGCTGGAGACTTGTCTCTGAGAATCATGGCACATGCAAAGAAAAAGGCATCCAAGCTGGACTATGGGGGAGAATCTGCTGATGGTTTGAATGACAAGCAGGGCGTGCAGTCCCACCAGCTGCTCTGAGATGCAACTAAGCCTGGCTGTCAAGCAGCTTATAGCATGTCTTTGAATTGCCTTTCTGCCCCCAGAATCATAGCAACATTGCAAAAGATGATGGCTTGTCTGGCTGCTCCAGACTCTTTAGTTAAAAAGCACAGGAGAAGAAAAAAAAGGTAAGAAGAAGAAAGAGAAAAAGGTAAGAAGGAGACAGAAAAAAGAGGATGAGATGTAAAGAGCTTGGTGGTAGTTACCTAAACCTAACACTTTCTGTGATGTTCATGAAAATAGCTGATCCTAGGAGAGGGCTGAGGTAGGCTGGCACTCTGCTGGGTGTAGAGTGTCTCTACATGTGTAGAGTGATGAAGGCCAGTGACTCTGGTTAGGGATCATTGCAGTAAGACAATGCCTTCCTGCACCATTCTCTGAGCATCTCTGTGACATTGTGGATCCCCCAAAAGCTTTGATGGCTGTTGTTTTTGTCTGACAGTTAAGGGTAATTTCTAGTGCAGCAGTTCTGGCCCACCAGTCCCTTCTTCCACATTTCTCCTGCTTACAACATATGACCTTAATTCATTCTTCATTCCATGGATGCATTTGTTTGGATTAATCCTGTTTCTGTGAGTAAAGTTTGCTAATTCTTATAAACAATTTTATTTGCCCAACTGAGCTGGACTTTGGGCAACTTGAAATGCAGGTGTCTACACAATAGTGCTGAAAGACACAATAGATCCAGTACCTGAAAAACCTGTTGCATCTAACCAGAGAGGGACTTTTTCTCCTCTCTGCTCAGCAAAGAGAGGAATTTTAAGTCACTCTGGCCTTCCATCCTCAGTTTGTAATTCTGTTGCTAAGTGGCAACAAAAGAAGATTATTGGATCACAGATTAACTGAAAACTCTATTCAGTGCTCTTGTGTAATTATACATTTCAGTTACTTATTTGAGTTCTGATTTTTAGCTGCTGTGCTCCTATCCCACCCTTACCCCTCCATAGATCTGTTGTCCTCAGGGGCTGGTCAGGATCCTGAACCGGCTCTTCCTTTCCACACTCAGTCTCTGCACCACAGGCTCTGCCTACAAGGATACCTGGAGGGCCTCTGGTCCCAGGGAGAGTCTCAGAAACTAAAGTCCTAACCTAGTCCTTCTGAATGTTTTATTTTGGGAGAACGCAGGAAAAAGTGTATAAAACAGTTTAGAGATTTCAGATCTTTCAGAGGTTGCCCATTTGCTTCCTTCATTGAGAAAATCTCCATTTCTTTTTCTCTTTTCCCAGCCAACATTGTTGCGCTCCCTCAAGTAAAAGTGGTCAAGCAGCTTCAGAAAGTGGAGTGGCCAAGGTAATTATGAAATGTTAAAGGCAACTCTTTGGCAGAAATTTCTTAGAGTGGGGTTTGAGAGGGAACCAGTGAAAAGGGTACAGAAAAATCAGGAAACAGCAGAGCTGGCCAGTCTTGGGGATGCAGGCAGAAAGGGAGTCTGGGAAGGAGATGTAATTTGTCAGATGGTAGGGGAAAATGGTCGTGCACAGCACATGCATTCACAGAAACATGAAGAGCAAAGGTGTCTTCCTGTGGGAAAGAAGTAAAAAAAAATGGTGTAGAGTAGAAAAGCTGCACCAGGGAGAACCATGTGAGGAAGAGGAGACAGAAAGGAGGGCAGAGTTGCACAGGAACCTATTCCTGGGACTGAGGGGGAGGAAGAAACATGAGATGAACATTTAAGAAGAGCAGGGAAGGAGAGGCAGAGAACTGCTTAACTAAAATGGAAGTAAAAGGTAGGATTGGCATGGAGAGATGGTGAGAAACAAGAGCTACAAAACCAACAGAAGGGAAGGGTGTGTGGAGGGAGGGAGGTAAACAAAAGGATACACTTTCAGGAGGTGATGGACACAGACTGTCATGAAAATAAAATGCAGAAACAGAAAGTAGCAATGTACAGAAAAGCAATTCTGTAGCAGTTCAATATACTTGCTGTCCAGGAGATTGGTATTTTCAATGTCTTTTATGCTTCAGTATCCCAGGGACATAGTAACTCAAAAAATAACAAGGCTGAAATAATATTTTCTGGGGCAGTCTCTGTGTTTTAAACTGTAGCTGACATTACATGTGCTGCCCATGTGCCTACTCAAGGCCTTGTGTTTGATGGACATCCTGCTTTACAGAGCCTCTTACAAAGGAGACATTGGGGCTTTTTTTGGTTTCAAATTTTAGAAGGAAGGAACATGCACTGTTCTTTTTTTTGAAGAGTTTGTGTAATTCTCCTCTCACCCCACTCTGCCTTAGCTTTGCATGTAATTTCTCTTCGGAGGTAACCTATTTTGAAACAGGACACTGTGTTTACTGAGATCGCTTTCAGCTCAGCAGCCACACCAGGGTAACTAGTGACTAGAGTAGTGGGTGAAAAATGGAACTCCTCTTGCTGGTGTTTGCTAATTCAGCTGATCAAACACAAGGCAAACATTCACTTTGCAGTTCCTACCTCAGCACAGATTTTTCCCATGTATGTTGTGGGTCTCTTTCAGACTTGAAGATGAGAATGAAGTTTTGATTTGTCTCCACCTTTAGCAGCAAGCTGCAGAAGGTATTTACTGCCCTTGCGGCTGTTTTGTTTTGGCACAGCACCCTGGAGGAAGACAGGAGGTCATGTCACTTCCTGTCTTTCCTTCCCATCTGAGTCCATTTGGATCTTTAGCTCTGAGACATAGATTTTTGGGGATTTCACTCTGAATGAGCAGCATTGACTTCATCACAGCAGTGCCCAGGGACCACTCCAGAGGTAAGGGCCTGTGAGAGCTTGCCATGTGGAGATGGTGGAAAGCAGAGAAGTGAGCAGGCAGAGGGATCAGCATGTACTTCTGAGCAGTGATACACACAACCTCTGCTTTTGATTGCTGCCCCACATGAGCAGTCTGCTTTTGGGGAAAAAAAGGTTTTGCCTAAGATCAGGTAGGGCCCTTCATCTGAAGTCATTCTGGAAGAAAAATACCCTTCAATAATAGAGAGCATTCTCTTTTCACTCCTACCAACATCCTACTGTTTTTGTGATTAGTCATCTGCAATCTATACTCCATCTTTGACCAGAGTTACCAAAAGCTAAATTCCTTGCACCCATGAAAACTAAATTACTAGGACTATGGCAGCCTTGCTATCTGTCAGAATATCCAGTTATGACAGGGTTTATGACTAATTTATCCCTGACCTTGTGATTACATAATTTTCCCTATATGACTGCTGTGATCGACATAGCAGCTCCATCAGAATTACACTTGCCTCTCATTCCAGCCTGAGCTCTGCTCAGAAGGAAAGGAATTGCTGGAACCTCTCATGATGCCCTTGCCTATATGCTGGGGAAACTACCAAGTGAACCCCAATGACTGGGATAGTCATAATAGTGTCTTTGTGGGAAATACGTCTAGTCTTGACCCTAGGTTAAGTCTAGTCTTCTCTTATGAATCTTCCAGCATAGTGGGATGGAAAGGATGAACCATGAAAGAAAGAAGCACTAATAGAAGAAAAACAGTTTTCTGTGGAAAACCTATGAACCAAGGAGAGAGAAAAGGGGTGAAAAAATGTACTGTGTTGCACAGCACATAACAAGACTGTTAGCTTTCTGAGGGAGGGGACATCCTGTGATGTTTTGTGTAACTTTTTTCCTCAATCCCATCTTAACTTTTGCTGTTAAAAAAAAAAAAAAAAAAAAAAAAAAAAAATCCATAATAGGTCTCTTTTCTAAAGGTGTCACTGATCAGTTGTTACTTTTGACTTAGGGTGATAGTCGTACAGAAACCTTCACACAGTGAACTGGGATGCTGAGATGTCTTTCCCCACCACCCCACCATAGCTTGACTCATCACCTGTGTAAGCCCAGCACACTGGTAGCGCTGCCTCGGGTTGAAACCATGCAAAGTTAAGAGCAAGAAGAGTGAAGGAAAGGGAGATGGAAAGGTGCTGCTACAGGCTTTACTCCAGTGCTACTCGATGATAAGACCAGTAAGGAAACTTACTGCTCCCCCAGGGCACCTTTTGTTAGCTGCAGTTCTTTTAATCAGGTTGAGTATTGTTTATCTTTTCAATACAAAATGTGTCAAAACTTCTGAAAGAAAAATACCGTAAGTGCTTCCTAAGGGATTCATCCGTTGAGAACCTGAAAGTGTTGGAATGTTGCCAGAGAACATCTTATTTGAGATCTGACAAAGATGGAAAAATCGTTATTCTTTGGAAGGGATTTGTTACCTACATGAAAGGAAGCACTAGAAAAGAAAGGCTGTAGTGCAGTCCAGGACCTTGTTCTTTGTTGCCATGGGCTTTATTGAGCACAGCTGGTTACATTTTATTGCCAGATAAGACGTCTGTCTTTCTAACCAACCCCAAAATCCTTCCAGCTGTGACGCCGCTGGAAAACCCTGGCCGGCTGCCGCGGGCTGTTTCTGCCAGCCGCTGTGCTGCCCGTGCCCTCCAGAGGCGGCGGGATCACCCCGTTTTCGGGTACCGCGAATGACCCGCCTTGGCGGAGCCTCTCTCAGCATCCCTGACGTCACCCCGGGCATTTTGGTGCGCCGGGAGGCCGCGGATGCGCGGTCGCAGGCTGCCACCTCGTGGCCTCAGGCACCCGCCGACCTCCGCCTCCCCCCCCCCCCCGTGGTGTTTCTCTTTCCCTTCTCTTTCCCTTCTCTTTCCCTTCTCTTTCCCTTCTCTTCTTTCCCTTCTCTTCTTTCCCTTCTCTTCTTTCCCTTCTCTTCTTTCCCTTCTCTTCTTTCCCTTCTCTTCTTTCCCTTCTCTTCTTTCCCTTCCCTTCCCTTCCCTTCCCTTCCCTTCCCTTCCCTTCCCTTCCCTTCCCTTCCCTTCCCTTCCCTTCCCTTCCCTTCCCTTCCCTTCCCTTCCCTTCCCTTCCCTTCCCTTCTTTTTTAATTTCTTTTCTTCTTCTTTTCACCAATTCCAAAAAAACACCCTTTATTCCAAGGCGGGGGTGCAGGGGTCACCTCGTCGGCAGGGCCCACTGCAGGCAGGAGGCAGGGAGGAAAGCACGAGTCGTGCTTTCCTATGCAGAAGGAAAGATTTAATGGTTCTTCTTCAAGAAATGCGTTACACCCTTGGTGCCTTGAGGGAAGTAGCTGGTCAGCTGTTGGTAATAAAGGTAATAAACCAATTCTCTTTTCAACGACAGTGGGGGAA
This sequence comes from Athene noctua, assembly GCF_965140245.1. Classification (NCBI taxonomy): domain Eukaryota; kingdom Metazoa; phylum Chordata; class Aves; order Strigiformes; family Strigidae; genus Athene; species Athene noctua. The sequence goes on from NC_134038.1 coordinate 48,583,955, forward strand.
ATGCCTGCCATTCCTCTGTCACTGTGATTTGAAAGCTTATCTATTGTGGCAGACAGAGCCAGCCATAAAAACTAAAAATCACTCAGTCACCAAGGTAAATAAAGAAAACAGAAAATGCTGAAGGCAAATTTCCCTTCCCTTTGAAAACCTGGATTTCTTTCCTGACACTCTGCAAATAAACTTAATGCACTCAGGTGAGATATTGTCAAACTTCAACTCTTCTAAACAAAAGAGCATCTGCTGGATGAGTAGGCGGCACAGTGGAGTATTCCTATTCCTGTTGATCCCTCAATCTGGCTATAGAGCACAGCAGGAAAAGGTAGGTGTGGGAGAGAAACAAAGAGGGCTTATCTGAGGGGCAGGGCTTTTCAAAGGAGGCGCTCTGAAATAAACCCTGGTGGTACTAACTGCTAATTTCTTTGTGGTGCAAATTCTTTCCCATGCAGCAAACATTCCTCGCAGATTATTTCTCCTTAATACACAGCAGATAATTTTGTAAGCTCAGACTGAGCAGTGCATTCAGCACATTCTCTTCCAGAACAATTTTAAAAAGAACAGCTTCTCTTCCACACCATCACATATTGTGTCACATTGTCCTTTTCTGCTAATCCCAAACTCCAGCTGATGCAGTAAATCAGCTTTCAGGAGCCTAAAACTGTGTTTACAGCAGAACCTTGCTGCTCTGGAGCTTTCTACCTCAAATTATTTTCTTGTTCCTCACACCAGATTGCATCCGGAATGTTTCTATTCCATTCAGGTGCTTCAAAAGTATTCTTCTTTTTGTTTTGTCATAGGGCAAAATTCCCCTTCTCAGTGAAAAACCTGAATAGGACATCTGAAAAATAAGTAAAGACACTCTGGGACAGCACCATGTTCTGCCCTTCCGTTTAGATTTTGTACTGTGGATTTAGTATCCTGACTGTGTCCCCTCCCAACTTTTTGCTGGGAGGACAATATGAGAAGCAGAAAAAGTCTTCACACTGTGTAAGCACTGTTCAGCAATGACAAACGCGTCCCTGTGTTACCAACACTGCTTAGGTCACAAATCCAAACTTAGCACTGTAGCAGCTACTATGAAGAAAATTACCTCTATCCCAGATAAATTCAGTACAGTGGGATGACAGACTGCACTAGAAGTTATCAGTGGGTTTTGTAGGAAGGGCATCACAATAAAATGGTGAGATCCTTGGTAAATTATACACATTATCTCTTAGAAGCTGGTTAGTGAGGGCCTTGAATGCTCAGGATTTTTTTTAGCAGAACTTTTGCTTAAGTATCTCCTTTAAAAGACTTCCTTAATCCTTGAACAGCTAATTATACTTCTATATAGACTTGGATTAATTTACGAGTCCAGTTTTACTGTGGTTTCTTTCCCAGCTCCTCATACTGTGTTGTGCTCAACACGTGCAAGGTATTTATGTGTCCTTCTAATTTTAAACCAGTTTGCAGGAATTGTTTTGGATTTGAATGGAGGAGAAGACAACAGAAAGGGGTGAGGATTTAAAGGCAGCTAAATTTTTTTTTATCTAACTGTATGTTTTGAAAAATTGATTTTGAATGTCTCATAAGTGTTTTGAACTAATCTGATGAAGTAACATGAGCAGAGTGAGCCAGAAAATTTAGCAGGTGGTTGCCTCTGTTCAAGCTGTGAGGGAAATTTTCATGTGAGAGAAGACCTGTGTCAGTTCCATACTATCTTCCTTTTCTTTGGTAAGAACATCCTAACAGCTTCAAGGATGCTGTAAGGTCACTCTGCTTGGTCTGTTTTCACATGTGTTAAATATTTAAATGCTCATTAATTTGAGGAACAGCGGTGTGAGAATGATCCTCCACGCCTTGTTCAGGACACATCTTTGAGATCGTTTACCCGCTGTAGTCTGGGCTTCATCTGCCTCAGCCAACAGCCATTTACCCAAAGTGCAGTAAATTCAACTACTAACTACTTCACTACTAACTACTAACTACTACTTCAACTACTAACTAATACTACTAGCATTTCACCCTTCTCCTGCTGGAGATGTGGTTTCTGGGTGCAGCTGTGGGACACAGGGTGGTGGCAGTCACTGAGCTGCTGGGAGTAGCTTGGTGGCAGTGACATGGCACTGGGCAGCAGGAGTGCATGGGCTGCAGCGGGGCCCTGGGCTGGCTACTAGCGGCAGGGCTGTGATAGTCTCCCTGGGCGACCCCTTGCCTGGCTGGTTGCCTTCACCACCTTCTCCTGCCACCCATGCTGTTCAAGCTGGTGCCTTCCTTGCTTCCCTTGATTTCTTCCCATTACGAAAAATTCCCAGCATTGCCTCTCTAATGAAGTTGGCCCCTTCAGGAGGTTGTATTCAAGGCTGGCCTGAGGGAGACCTGTCAGTTGGTACCAGCACTGTCCTCTCAAACTCTTGTGCTCCCCCAGGGTTTAAACTTTAGCTGTGCTCCAATGATCTTGGATAATCATAAGCCAGGGAATCAATCCAGTTTGTTGCTTAATCATGGGGAGGTGATAGCTCATCCCTGAGTTTTATTTGCTAGAGATAACAGATTTAAGATAAATACTCTGATGAAACATTTGAATCGTAGGTCAGAAACCAGTTTGGAGCTGAATTGGGAGGGCTATAAACCCTCCCACCCCCAGCATCCTGCAGAACAAACTGTTTGCCATGTCATTTTACCCCAGTGTCTCTGCAGCATCTTCCGGAGGCATTCCCACCGTTCAGCTGAAGACACTTTGTTATATATTTCAAGGAAATCAGTTTCAGGGCCATTTTAAAACCTACACATATTTCAGTAATTAAAAGAAAATAATCAAGTAAGTGGAGGGAATATCTGCACAGTGTGAATCCCTCGCTCTCTGGGATTCCCCAGCTAATACAAGGTAATGATGGAAGTTTTCCTCAGCATTTGACATGTAAAAAAATTTGCTTAGTATGAAAAAAAATACAATTTTCAGCTGTGACCCTTACCCTCATGTCCCCTTCCATTACAGCCTCGGTGGCTTCATGAATGGGGAGCTGTAAAACTGAGGATAACCTCTGCACAGACCACCCCTCCCGCAATACAGGAACAAGTACCCAGCCCTGCTTTGCCTCAAAATTACATCTGCAGCTTTGCCTATTTTAGTGTTTTTTCTGTCTGCGGAATTAAAGATGTGGTGCAGTGAGGAGGATAGCATGGGCCACTGGTACCAGCTACTGGTACAACTTTATCCATATCCTCTTGGACTGCAAAACCTGAGACCCTTTAGCACTCAGTACTGCTCAGGGAGTTGTCCTTCATGGTAGGCAGTCAGCAGAGAGCCGTGGACATGATGATGCTCTGTGTGGCAGCACCTGAAGTTCAATAAAGTTCCCGTTTCGGGAGCAGCTTTCAGAATCTGTTCTGCATAGACTGCATTACCATCTACCCCCCTCTTGGGGTGGCAGTCCTGAGTTTGATTTTTCAGCTGCCACGGTGCTGAGCAATAGGATGTGCCAGGGAGACGACCATCTGCAGTGCTGGCTCCTGAGGTGAGGTCACCCGTCAAAACTGGGAGCTGGAGACTGCAACTGCTTTGTGTGTTCAAGGGTCACAATGGCTACGTTTGTGCTGTTGTTTCTTGGCAGAGACTCTCACTAGAGAGTTGGGGCATTGAGCACAGCTTATCTGGCAATCAGGGCCCTGCCTCACATAATTTTTTTTCTTCAGTGATTGCTCTCTGCAGGGAAAGCAAAACACCCTCTTTCTTCTCATCCAGTCATCTCCCTAATCTACTGCCATTTTGCCTCAGTTGACTGCTATCCTGTGCTTCTTTGACACCGAGCCTCTCCTGAATCATGCCAAGTCTTTCTCGTCCCGTATCTCATCATCTGCATTCACCATAAGGGAACGTCTATGGCAGAGGGTCTACACACAAGAACTCTCAGCCATCAGCTTTTGCCAGAGCCAGAAACCATTTCTGTGTATATAGTAATGCCTAACGGCTTGCTTTTCCATACACTTGTGCCTTCAATCTGCACAAACTCTATCACTCGCAGCAGCTTTTCTAATTGAGTGTGTGCTTCATCTACAGGCGTGGACTGTGCGGCGGGAGACGCGGCGCCTGTGCCCACATGGAGCAGAGTGGGAGAGCAGTGGGTTCAAATCCCTTAAGGAAAGGCCAAACATCCTGAGACCTTGGCCACGGCCTGCCCAACCCCCCCACCAGCGATGACACAGGGCTGGGGTATGTGTGCTAGGGAGCTGTGGTCCCTCAGCTACCTCCATGCACGGCCCCTGGCCCAAAGCCTACACAGGCCCAGGTGGACAGGAGCCATTTTGCCTGTTGTGCCAACAAAAACAGGTCCCTTAGGGCACCTGCACTGCACCTCAGGACATGCTGGCAAATTTTGCATGATGCACTGAGCACCTACAGGACCTCGGACACCCAGCAGCTAAGTTTCATAGCTTGTGCGCTACAGGATGGGCTCAAAACCTACACCCGACTGGCACTCTGAGCCCCTGGGGACCCTGTTCAGCCCAGCCTCATATCCTCACACGCAAAAGGAGTTTGATTTTCCCCCCACCCTACTCCCAATTTTCACCCAAGTTGCTTGAGCTGGTGGAATGCATTTGAAGGCCTGCACAGGTACCAGGCAGAGGCCAACTTTCCTACCCACAAGGCAGGAAGAGCAGATGGTTGGCACTGTGTATTGAGCTCATGCGGAGCTCAGAGGCCACCAGGAGGGAGAAGGAGCCCATAGAGGAGACAGCCAGAGCCACTAGCTTCGCAGCACAGGCAGAGGGAGTGATGCATTTTTGGGATACCTAAAGGCCATAAACACCATCACTCTCCTGTGGAGACCAGCTGATTTATTTGACTTTTAAAAAACTGATTTACTGCTGATAACCCTGACTAGCTTTAAGCCTGTGATGGTGGACAATGGTCAAATTCCCAGGAAAGAATGGAGCCTGGAAGAGATCATTGTCTTGCAAAATCTTGCCTGGCTCCAAGTATATGCTGAGGCACATCAAGGAAAATACTTTGTCATGGGCACTCAGGCCAGGCACTCCACTTGCCCTCCTGCTGGGGACAGCTGTATCCTTGTTGCAGCAGGCTGGTTCATACCCTGAAGTCTGATGTACTTAGTAAAGTAAGTGTTCACAGAAAACAAATCACAGAAAAGCAGCATTGATACAGTCCCTGTTATGCTGGTATTTCAGCATAACCATGCTGTTATTTTTAGGTAAGAAAATTATAGACTTCATTTTACTTTAGAAGTCAGAATGAGGCATCTCTCACACAGATAAGTGTCTGGGGCTAGTCCCTGTCTCAGGGTTATCTAGTGGTCAGATGCTAACCAGGCATTTCCATTAGTTTGGGTCTGTACATTCCTCCCACCAGCCACTATCATTTACAAAACACAGCTCCATTAGAAGTGACATTTAATCTGATGAATGTTCTGCCAGTATTAGCACATGCTGATAGCATCTGAAGTCTTGGTACAAGACTAAGCCAAATTACAAGACTAAGCCAAATAATGGAGATATGCTCTTAACGAATCTATTTAAATAGACTCTTTACAGCACTAGCAAATCTATGATAAAAGTTTATATATAAACAACATACAGGGAAGTTAAGATTTCTATGACACAGTCTTCACTCTTACATCCTCTTCTGGATGTTAAAACATATAGTTATTAACAACTATAAAACGAAACAATATTTTATGCCATGTTGTTTGGAAGTAAAGCCCTGTAAATCTGTGGATGGGATGCTGTTGCCTTGCATCAAGTTTTTACAGAATTTAGTGTGCTTAACCAGGAGGCAGAATTAATTTTTTTTCAGAATCTGTAAGTTAGCAGGACACCAACTTTTATTACATCTGTATCTTTCAGATACTCCTTTGAGGCTGTTCAGGAAATCCCCAACCTCATTCTGCTTTTAAACTTATTTGCAGTAGGAAAGTCAGTGTTTTCACCAGCACAGCTGTCTTAAAACGGAATGAAAAATAATTTAAAAAAATCCAAACCACCAAACAGTAGAGTTCTTTATTTTAAGATTACATAAAACCACAGAAATACTCCATTAAAAAGTCAGAAATAAATTCACTCTCTCTAACTGTAGGAAAGAGTAATGACCACTTAAAACTGCACATTTGCTTAAAAGTAAATATACATACTTTAAAAATAAAGTTTAAGAGATAAATAACCAACAGGTCCACACCAGTGAGTAGTTTGATTTGCTTGAAAGTACTCCTCCACTTAATGTAATGGCCCATCTGTCAAGACACATCCTCTTGAGCATAGCCATAGCTCCTACTGCTTATGTTTATGTATCAACTCTTCAATCCCTATCAGTAAAATCAAATACATTGAAAACATTCCTAGTCAAAGGCAAATGTATCAGTGGAAAACATAACACTGCAGCTGCAGGAAAACTCCAGGAGATGGAGATAACCAAGCTCTGCGGGTGCATGGGCTTTGCAGCACTGTATGACCAGCTAGCTAATTTTACAAGTATGAGATAAGCACAGCACCAATACCTAATGAAAAATATTTCTTTCTACTCTGAGAAAACATGAGGAGCGTATGACAGTTTTTCCTTTATAAAATTCACTTTAAAATGTTTCAAACTGCATACAAATATTTACATGTGCATATATACATAGTGCCAAACAGTGCAGTACCGTCTTCTGCTTCTACCACAAACTTCATGGAAATTGCTGCAGACTTAAAGGCAGCTGTCTTTTGTCAGTGCTAAGGAAAGCTGCCATTATATGGCACTACACAGGCCACGCGAGCTCTGGTACTGGAGCCAGCAGAACCTCACACACACACACCAGGCTACATTTCTGTGCTTCTAAGTTCACAGACAGAACTAAAATCACTTTGTTAATTGCACTTGTAAATCAGATCCCACAGATGTCTAAGGGCCATAAACTTTGTTAGCAAAGCCACTGACGAACCTCTGACTCTAAAGCTAAGTTTTGGCTGTTTCTCATACATTATTAAAGGACTGATTAGAAGTCAGTGAAAAATCTATAGGATGCAAATGCTTACTTGCCCATGTCAGCCTAGACCATCACCAAGTCATGGAATTCTTACATCGCGGTACCAAAAAACTGCAGTTCTCAGCTTTTTTCTACTTGCTCTCTTTAACCCCTGTGCTAATATGCAAGTATTGATTGCTTAAGGTACAAATGCTGATAACCTAAGTTGTGACATCCCGCCAGGAGATCAACACACCGCTGCCCTCAGGAGGTGCACACTTTGGTGGCCTGGGCTTCTCAGGGAGGGGGTATTTCTTAGCAATTCACCAAAGTGCAGAGATCTGCAGCTGCAGCTCTGGGGAAGCTGCCCTGGCCCACGAAGTAACAGACCACAAACGCACAATGAGAAACTGATGCTCCTTAGGGGGGACTTCAGCAGACAGACTACACAGCAGTTCAGAAAACTAACTTATGCTTTGCACACTACTATCCACCACTAGATTTTAGACTTTTTTTTCTGCTTTACCATAATTATGTAGTTGTGGTTATGTGGTATTATTACACTAACTGATTAATAAAAAGCAATTACAAAAATAGCAGACAAAGAAAAAAAATGTATTTCCCACATCTTTCCACTTCAAAAGCATGGCTGCCGATGTTACATAATAACAACAGCAGATTTCCTTACTAGCTTCCTGGTCATAATCCTTGTTTACAAGGACTACTGCAATTGTGTCCTTGTCACTGTGAAAGCTCCAGCAAACTCAGGTCTCAAGAAAAAGCCTGAGGCGAGACGCACACGGGCACAAGGGTGCCAGACACCACCACGCCTACAAGGGACCAGGCTACGAGCGAGTGTACTGCACCGTGCTGTATTTGGTGACCCTTGAAGACTTGCTCAGTGTGGCACTGGCAGTAGGTGGCCCCTCCAAGTTGGAGCCTGCCTGGTTAAGCAGGGAGTCTGTGATCAACACATGCTCTTGCCTGCCTGGGCTGGCACCTGCCGCCTGTTCAGCTCTGCTCTGCATCCCAGAGGCTGTCACCACCATGCTGTGCCCCTCTGCCACAGTGGGGAAGCTGAGTGAGCCCTGCTCTGCAGCAGGCACAAGCACCCTCTCCCGCTCCCTCACCACGACGTACTGGGAATCAGGGAGATCTTGAACCATCAGGGCTCCTGGCCCAGCACTCTCCGACTTCACCATTCTCTCCGTAACCACCACATTACTTCCATGTGGCAAAGCAGGGATTTCCACCATACCCTGCAAGCTCGACGCAGGTGCCAGCACTCTCTCTGTCACCACTATGTTTTCCTTTAACTGGGGGTCTAGAAAGACTGTGGCCGAGCGGGCAGGAGCCCCTGCAGAATACGATGTTTCCATCATGGTGAAATTGGTCTCTGTGTGGGCTGTGGGAAGGGGCCGGACGTCATGCTGCCCAGAGCGGGATGCAAAGGTTTCCGTGACCACCTCCTTGGACAGGGTGCTTTGTCCTGCACCACTACCCATGTGCACGGGTGAGGCGGGCTGGAATTGGCTGCCTGAGGCAAAGGCTTGTTCAGAATTGGAAGCATTCTGCTGATCTAAGAACCCCAACTTTGCATCGTTAAGACCAAAACCTGATTCATTCCTGGAGATACCGTCTTTCATGTTGATGTGTCTGCCTATGCATATTTCTGCTAAAGTCTTAAATTTGTCTCCTAAATCATCAAGGAAATGGTCATCAAGATCACCCTCAATAAAGCTGCAGCAGCCAATGGAGCCATGGGGGGAGCCTGACTCTCCCTGGGAATAAACCAGGAGACAGTCATTTGCAGCTTGGGTTTCATCTTCATCCGCAAAAGAGACAGCTTTCTACAGACAGAAAACAAAAGCAAGTGAAAGTTCATTAATGTCAGCTCTCAACTTAATTTGAAAATCAGGAATGCTTGATCAAAAAGTTTAAAGTAAGAAAATTTAACTGAACCACAGAAACTGTCAACCAAGTGAGGGCAGTACCTGCAAGTGTTTTTTGATTTTTGAAGTTAGTCTGAACTTGACAGTACACACGATGAGAAGAACCATCTGATATTAAATTGAAAACCTTGTGCACTATTACCACCTGCTGCTATTCCTATCAGAAATTGTGCCATTTGTGATACTGCTCCATCTTCACAAATAGATTGCTTTTATTTTGGTTCAGTGAGTGAACTTCACCTCTAACTAGGGAGAGTGCCAAACCATGCCTGAGAGTATCCTAACATTCAAACACACATTTAGGGAGTACATGCTGACATGTTATCACATGCCATGGCCCTTTTCACTAGCCTAGCCTGCAGGATCACAGCAAGGAGCTCAACAACAAACAAATCACGAAGTTAAATGGTTTGGCTAAGTATGAGAATGTAGTCCAGCACATAACTTTTTAGGCTCTATGAAGGCCACTTTGCAACAAGGAGGACTCACAGATTCTGACTACAGTGCTTCCAGGGCCAGCTCAGTCTGAAAGCAGTGTCTGCAATGGAGTTGCTGCCAGTGCTAGCACAAATGTCTGTGTACATGCTTGCACCAGCTCCAGTTGCAGGAGTGAAGACAGCCAAATCCTCTGGGCCTGCTGAACCAGCTTTACCTAATACGGTTGCTGGCTTGTACTCAGAACTACTTTTCTGCCACATCTGAAGTTCTAGAGTGCTTAGCTCAGGCATCTGTGTAATGTGGTATACATATCCAGACTCAAACTGACTCTGTGTGTTTATCTATGTTTGATCCTGGAAGTAGGCACATTAACGGAGACATTTCTACAAAAATCCACACACATCTGACACTATCTGGTTTGGTTACTTGTTACTGCACCCCAATAATACAATAGTACTTGTTAGCGCCAATAATCTGAGATATTTTAGCCTCCCAGAAGTTTTAAAGAGTAGTGTAATATGACCTTTACTAAGACCTCCTGCAGGACTTCAGCAGGCAGCTATGCTTAAAGTATGTCTTAATATTAGGAAGTGCAAAGAGTGGCAGGAAAGCAGAATAGCTACGGTTGCATCTGTTCACCCAGAAGACCAGTAGCTAGAGCACTCAGGAGACGTGCAAGTATCTTAAAGTCAAATCCTTCCTTGGCCTGAGGTGATGATTCAAACCTGCATAGCTACTCCCCTACAAAACCTGATCATCAGGCAGCTGCAGGGCGTGAGGATGTTTTGTTTGTACAGGTGATGGACAATCTGTACACACCCTGGCATATGGAAGTGAAACTTTCACTATAAGGAGCTCACCAGCCTAAGGACTAATGATGTGCTGCAATGAGTAGGAAGAGCCTATCGGTCAATGGTTAGTCACCAAAAAAAAAGTCAGAAAGGAGATTGCAACATGTGCCTCATAAGCTTCTGATGAATGGCCCTGTTACCCAGGCTGTTGGGCAAATCAACAAGTCCAGCACCACTTACTTCATCAGCTACTTTGAAATTGCAGACCCACCCAAGACATCTATGGCTTATCTTTCAAAAACCATGCTCCATGGTAAAGTTTGTAGCTGTGACTCACAATGAGTCACAGGTGCCTCCCTGTGCTTAAATCCCTGAGATTTAGATCCCATAGCCTTTCTCATGGCTTCTTCCTGGGCAAGGGGCTCGTTGGTCATTATTGAATATTCTGAATCCCATTCCCAAGTACCTCCATTGAGAGAAGAGTCTTCTTGTGGGAAACCTTGTAAGCAACCAGTGCTATAAAACTGAGAATTGTCATTCTCTAAGTCCTACATGTGAGCCTAATCCAAAAATACTTCATGCCCCAACTCCACATGCACACATTGGCCATGGTATCAGGACTGTTTTATACATACATATCTCCTCATCTGTGTTTGTAGTAACATCAAAAGCATTTTGCAACGCTAAGCGTAAATATCAAAATACTCTTATTTTTGGGTCATATGCTTACGTCATTGAAGTAGTCTCTTAAAAATTCTTCATTCATGGCTCCTGCTGCTCCCATTGCACTTCCTCCTCCAGTCACCATTGTCTTGCCTTCTACACCTGTCATGCCTTCAGCCCCTCCAGCTGCCATGGCTCCATACTCAGCAGCAGAAAGGAGATGCCTTTGCTCTTCCCAGGCTTCCTTGGTAATAGTGTTGCGATGCTCTCTTACATGGGAGGCAGAGCTGCTGCCTCCTGCTGCAGTTTCCTCTCCACTCATTCCTGCTGCTGCTGCCGCTGCTGTTGCTGCTCCTCTCGAGCTCTCCAGTGCACTGGGTGGGATGAAGCTCAGCACCGGCTACATAAATAACACAAATTAGGACGTGACATGAAAGCTGTGCTGTCTAGCACATGGAACTCACCAAACCAGCAGCAGGGCTGGGTGGGACCTGGGAGGGTGCTGTCTTACAACTTGTTCGAATTTGCACGTCTACATGTTGCTGCAAAGAGTAAAAGGCCTCCTGAAATAGGGTACAGTTTCCACAACTGCATTCCCAAGGAGGATCATAGAAATGTTTCTATAGATCATTGTCTTCTTGAAACTCAAAGGGTTGGAAGTGAAAGCAAGGAAAAAAAAAAAACACACACACACACAAAAAAAAAAAAGGCTTTCAAAACTCCAGGAAGCTCAGCTGTTCCAAGAAACTCTGCCCAGCTTTCCTCAGACACAAGGTGGAGAATGCACTGCCTGCTGCTGCTCTGGTGTTGCCTGGCTCTTTCTTCTTTTCTAGCAGTTTAGCTTCCCTGTTAATTGTCTTTTAACAAGAACTTGGTGTGAGCATTGGCCCTAAATCAAAGTCTTTTACCTTACATTAGTTTCTTTGTCATTGTGCAAAAGCATAACAGTGTCATGCCTTTTTTTGAAAACTGGGTTTTGTAGCGTAACAAGAAAGGGCAAACTTCTCTTCACATTTGCTGTTCCCTGTGCAGATCTGCACTTTTTTCTGCCTTTTTTTTTTTTTTTTTAATTAAGAATTTCCTCTGTTTAAGAAGGCAAATACACAGGGAAGTAATTTAAAATGCAGCCTGAAACTTTAAACTAGTGAGGAGAAGCTGAGCTTTATAACCCGTTCTTCACCTGCTTCACCATGCTCCCAAAGGGGTGCAGAACATTCCAGGTATGCGAATGCAAATGCTTCAGTCCTTACAGCATAGATGCTTTCCCCACACTCCCATCTTCTGCTCAGATACCATCAACATCTGCTTGATTACCTTCCCTTCACTTCGGGATTTTAAAACTATGGTTGGTTTTTCTAGAGCTGCTGGTGGAATTCATCTTCTACACATCCTTCAATGAGCCTCACAGGGTTAATTTTAATTAACGTTCACGTGTGGTTAAAATCTGCTGTACAGCTTTGAAACATCGGCCTGTAACATGGAAGATGTGCCAAGTGCCAAACTGAACACTTGGGTAGAAATCAAAGAGAAATGCTACTAGGGATACATGCCTTTTCCTCAGGAGCTGCTCCTTCACTGTTCCACTGACGCAACATTGCTTCACTATAGTCTGGTATCGCAGCAAATCCCTTCGCTCCTGAGCCACAGGGACACAGCAGCAGTAACAGTGGAATAACTATGGGTAAACACAAGTTTGCCATTAACAATGTGATTATTAAGGTCAAATGATGCTAACAGCCAGTACTGAAGTTTGGCCAGCTCCCATACCAAAATGCATCTCTAAAGAGCTAGTGAGGGCTGATAAAGACTGAAGACAGGTTCACAAATATTCAAGGTATTTCCTAGAAACCTATGCCAGGCTAGTTTTGGAGAGAGTCAACTGACAACCCGTCACGGCCTCAATCCTGCAGACGACCATGCATGTATGTAGCTATACTTCTATCCAAGATCTCATATACCAAACCCAAGCCCTAAATATCACTGTACAACCTCAGCATTTCTAAGTCCTGCTGTTCTTTCACTACTAGATAACGACATGGCGTCACGTAAATTCCACCTCACCACTCCTATTATAGGTCTCGGGCATTGCCTGGGGAACTCAAAACAATCCAGTTTCAGGAGCACAGTGTATTTGTGAGGCATGAACTTTGTTTTGCCACAGCTTGATTGCTACTAGTACAAGCAAAAAACTATTTTGAATGCAGACTGGTACACTAGTAATACCATGACTACAAGCACTCTTCTCTTATTTTTGAGTTTCTATTTTGTCTCACCAAAGAGCGATGTCACATGCTGCTCAGAGCAAGGCACCAGACCTGGGTCTGCAGTGAGGGAGAAGAGAGTGGAGAGAGCGCTGTGGTTTGAGTGGGAAGAGTTAGGGTTCACATGGGGATGTGTGGCAACACCAAAAGGATTCCTTACTGCCTCCCCACCTGTTATTTACAGCACCATAAACTAGTATTAAAGTTGTGCATCCTCGTTTTAAAATGCACAGCTTGAAGTACTTTGAGGGTAAAATGCTGATGTCACCAAAATTAGTTGGGGATTTGCCATGACTTCACACAGACTAGGAGTTTACACTGACTATATCAAGATGATAAAAACTGGGAGCTGGACTGTTTCTTTCCTAATGCATTGAAGACCATATTTACAGTACTTCTGAGATAATATGAAATAATTACTTACGCAGCAAAAGTAAAAACGCCAAGATGATTAGTGCAACTGCTCCTGGTCCCAGACCCACGGACTTAGCGCCAATAAACTTATCTTTGCATGCGCCGTTCTCACAATTACAGACAGTCAGTTGCAGAGACTGTGCTTGAGCACAGCTGAACCCCTGGAAATCCTTTATTAGGATGGGGACTTCAGTTCTGCCCAGCTTCAGGTTTTGTGGTACCAGCTGTATGCTGGTGCCTGAGGCAGAAAGGAGGTTAAAGAAAAAAAGAGACAAGACAAGAAATGAGTGGAGAGAAAGTTGACTCCTGTAAACTAAGCCTCCCAACAAACTCCCTCCAGTTAAGTCCAGCCAATGCAATGCAATTAAGTTTAATTAGCTGCTGCTACAGCATATGTGCTCTTCTTTTTATCAAGTAATTCATGCTGGTAACAAAGCAGCAGTGCTCACTTGCAGTCTCAGATGACTGTGAAGAGTCTCATGCCACCCACCAGAGACTCATCATGGAAGACAGCCCAACTGCCTGTATAGCATTAACCTTCATGTAATTCAGATAGCTAAAGGCTGAATTCACAAAAAACCAGCTTCCATCTTTAGGAGATTAATCTGTTGTCAGCCACAGGCAGAGACCGGAGAGCCAATACACCACCTGTTCTTGTGTCCGTGTCACATCAAGGACACAACTAAGCAAGAGATGCCCAGATGACGTTCCCAGCTGAGGAACGCTACCCTATTTGGCAAAGCTGTGATCCCTACAAACTACTGCTAGTCTGGCTGCAAGTGAGGTGAGAAAAGCTAAGATTTCTTCTTGGTCCAAAACCTGGCCATTAGGATGATTCTGTTGATTGTTTTGCAGTGTTATCCTGTCAGATTATGGAGGACAGAATAATGAGTCTGAGAAGAAAAAAAGTGTTTTCTGGTGCCTTCAATCTACCTGAAGCATTTTTTTCAAGCATTTCCCAGGCTTATATGAACAGAATAAATAAGAATAAACCGCTCATCTCATTCTGAAATGCTCACTGAAATTATTTATGATTTCTGACTTATTTTTATTCCTCCCATGCTGGACAATCTTAGACAGGTTACACTGTATTTTCCCTTTGCAAGGCCCATTGTGCAGACAGATTTGTTTATTTATTTCTAAGTTAGAGCAAATGCAGCCAGTATCACAATTGTATCTCCAAGCTCAGTTTTACAAAAAGCATCTTCCATGACTGCATGTTTTTTGTGGGAAGATGGGAATGGCCTGATCCCAGCATTACCCATGAAATCCTGGTCACCACATATGGGTCATCAAGCTAAGCAAAGATGGTCCAACTGAGGGAAGGCTACAGGCCCCAGAAGACATGACTGTGCTTTCACAGCCATTAGAGAGAAGGGAGCCGAAGATGAATGATGTGTCTTTGTGCCTGACTCCATATACATATAGGCTTTCAGCCAAACTGTTAGTTCAACTGAAATTAACCAATTACAGCACTAGAACTCTAAAGAACTGAAAGTAATTGAAAATATGCTTCTTACCATTTCTGGATACAATTATCCATTTTTTTGCTGTCCCTTCTGGCTCATCAATGACAGTAAAGCTGAAGGGATCACTGTTTGGATAACCATCCAAATCATTAGCCGTAACATCAATGAATTTTGCATCTGAACACACAGTCTGCACAGGGTTCATAATAACTGGGCAGTTATCATTCTCATCTTTAACTTGAATAACAACTGTGCCGGTGACCGTTTTCTTAGGAGAATCTAAGATTTTAAAATATGAAAAGTTAAACTGATTTGAAAAGTGCAAAAATTTAATCTTAGAATAGAAAAACTCAGTATTTTGCAAAACACAAATGTTGGTGAAATAATCTTAAAGAGCTCTCCCTGGAGCTTATAGTAGTAGTATTTAATTTCTAATGCTAATAAACATATTGACGAAGTTCTTCTGAAGCCAAGATATTTTAGTATTCTAACCTAAAAAAAAAAAAAGTATTGCCTATGTAGGGTTACACAGTAACATGCAGGTTATTAAAAAAATAATTCTAATTAGATACACAGGAAGTTCAGGGAGTCTTTCTTGCTTAGCATTCAAGAAAATACTGAAGTCTGACGATTAGCGTACTAATGCTGGCAATTTCCACCTTAACAAGGAATGTTCCTATCAGATAGTCTTTGAAAACTTTTTTGTAAAAGTTCACCTCCATCTAGTCAAAGAAGAGAAACAGGCACCTTGGGAACCCATTCCAAGGTTCATCCTACTGCAATGAGTTGCCTGTGTCTCTCCTCCAAATATAGAGCCTATGGGAAAAATGGCACTAGATGCCTAACTTTTAGGCAGTTAATGATAGGGAGGTTAAACCAACTATAGATGTAGAAAGACAAACTAAACCCTAACAAAACCAACTAGTGTTAGAAGAAAACCCTCTCAACTTACCAGTAGTTACACCCAGCATGGTGATAGTGTAGGTACCATTTACTACATGAGACGATTCATAATCGAGTTGTTTGGCAAGTCGGATTTCACCTGTGACTGAGTCTATTGTGATCCAGTTTGCTGTATCTCTTCCTTTCATGTATCTGATTAAAATTGCATATAAAGATGTACACACTTTTAATGAGGAAAACAACTATCAGTGGAGAAAGCAGCTTCACAGTATGTTTACTCTTCATTTAAAGCAGACCAAATCCCTAGGGCTGAGGTCTGACACTCCCGCCACTGAAGATGGTTTCAACTATAAACCTATTCTGAATATTGAAATAGCCTTTCCCTCTAAAGCTAGTATTTAGGTGTTGGGGCATTATAAAAAGTAGACTCAGGGAGTGAGACTGGAGCAGGAGAGGGAGCTGTGCTGCTGGTCACTGTCCTCTTCGCCCTCATCCCTGCTCCCAGCAAAAGCTGAGCAGCAGCCATATGGGAAAGACTGTAATGACAGTTGTGGGGGAGCGGGGTCCACTGTTGGCATGCACCTCTGTTGGTCTGCACCATTTGTAAAAGCCAAGATGGTGGTTCAGCAACATTTTAGCTGAAGAGCCATGATTCAAATTCTAAACACACACTCAGAATTAGCTATTTTACACTCTTTTTGTCCAACTACTAGATGTTTCTGCGTATTTACTCCTAATGTCTCTGCAGACAATGAAGTCAGACAAGTAAATCTACTTTCAAAAGTAGACAGGCATGACAAGCAGCATGCAAGCATAGACAACTTGAGCCTAAACACTCATATCTCACCATATACAACAAAACAAGCAGGATTTTCACATCGCTTATTTTCTGCATAACAGAATACTAAAGATTATAACAATGTTGTTTTACATATGAATTACGTGTAGTAGAAAAGGATTGCCTTTGAAATTATTTCGTTTCAATATACACATTTTTACAGTGAGATGTGATTTCTGACATACTCGGTTATAAAAAGATTCTTACATGATGCGCTCTGCTATTTTCCCAGTGTCTTCATCATAGGCTTGATACTGTCCAATAACGTCTCTTATCTGCAGTTTTTCACTTGCTTCAATAATTTTTGTGCCACCAGGAAATACAGGGCCTTCCCGCACATTAATCACACTAATTTTGATTGGAATTGTTTGTGCTTTATAACTGTGTTTAATTGACTTGTGGAACTCTGCTTTGTTTGTAACAACAATGCCCAAGTTCAGGTTTTGCATTTTTTCATAATCCAGCTCCTAGAGCAATTAAAAAAAAAATCACTCAGAATTTGACAGAACCTGGTATCTAGACAACATTCATACATTTAATGTTTAAATAATAACAGTGCAAAGCAGAACTGTTGGTTAACATGTTAACTCTCAATACATAATGCTTCAAATTCTTTAAGTACGTAAGGAAGATTACTGTTCTTATTTTTAATGGATGGCACTATAGGTATGTCTTTATATTACTGAATTTAAACTAATTTAAAGTAGGCACAATGAGTCCTACCCATATATACTGTCTTTACTTTCAGTGAATCAGTACTCAATATTACTTGGCTCTCCAAAATGTATTTATTTTTTTAAATCAATTCATTTACTTAATCATGTTTATAATTTTTTTTTGCAGTTATCAGTTCTGAGATAAGGAAACCAGAGGGGAAAAAATAAAGAGAAAAAAGGTAATTAGGGCATTATGCACCTTCTGTTCTGGTGGACTAAAGGGAATTGAAATTCATGAAATAGAAGTTTCCATTTAAGGAAAGTATTTTCCTAATTTCAATTTATGGATAGTCATAAAATAAGTCTGTAGCCCATGGCTCATGGAGTAGGTGTTGTTACCTGTGGCCATGGGAAATAAAGAAATTTAAATTCATATCAGTAAGATCAGCTCAGGAGAACAAAAATATGGGAAAATTTACAGCATATTCATTAGCACTATTGCCCAAATGACAAGGAAAGTTTGGGGACTTCTACCCCACTAGATATATTTGAGGTCATATAGAATGAAAATGGTAAAGCTGGACAAAATTATTACTTTGCACAGAACTACTGAATACACCAGCAAAGAATATGCCAAAGAAGGAGTGTCCACCATGTAACTTTACAGATCATACAGTGACTGAATATAAATAATTTTTATGTCAACTCGAAGAGAATAAATTATTCAAATATTTAAAAATGGCTCTCTAAAGAATATACTAACCTTCACAAGAGTCAAAATTCCTTCATTTGTTTGGGTATCTGTTACTATACGAAAAAAGCCACCTTCATTGCCAGAAACAAATGAAAAGTTCGCCAGCCAATTATCAGAAAACTCTTCATCTTTGTCAAATACTTTTATTCGCATGATTTCCACATTTGCTCTGTTTTCTTCAACGCTTCCTTCAAACTGCAATCAAAAAACACCCTTCTTTAAAAAGATGTCATGATTTGCCTTATTTCACCAGTGCAAGGAGGTCTGCACAACCTTGTATTAAGTAATGGGATACTGGCAGATGTAGGAACATGCCAAATGTTGTGATAAATGTACTTACTGCACGACTTTCAAGCACAGGTAGATTGTCGTTGACATCCAAAATCTTGATTTGTAAAGAACATGTTGCAGCATTCCCACCTAATTCACCGCCACGGTCTTTTGCTTCCACCACCAAAGAATAGCTACTTTGTGTCTGCCGTGGTAAGAAAAAAGCATTTAAACCAGGCTAAAAATTTCTCTTTTGCTGTATTATCTCTATTACATTTTGGCAATCCCTCTCATGGCCAATTTTAACTCCTCTCTATATAGCAGTGAATCTCACACACAGTGACACTGCCGGAGCAGAGGACTCTGATGGAGCAGAGCTGAGGCTTTGAAAAGGATTTGGGACTTCTGCATCTCCTCCACAAAGAACTAGATTGTACTGACATGCAAATGAAAACATTCCAGTGGCCATAAACAGGGACAGGACCTGCACAGATACCTGCACATCAGGACAGGGCTAGAGGCAGAGATATTACCTTCAGCTGCAGAGAGCTAACATCCAGATCACCATCTGCTGGCCAGTGAAAATTCACACAAATATAGGTAAAGTTGCTGGTAACATGTCGCTTTCAATGTTGCTTCACAGCAGCACCCATCCTAACTCTCTGCACTGTGATTTGCATAGCAGGCTACAAAAACTTGGATGCAGAGAGCAGCTTTGCTGAAGGTGATCTGGGTTGTCTTTGCCATATGCTCTCTAGCACTGAGAAATGACCTGTTGTTTCATGCAACTGCTGCCCTGGCTGCATGGCAGGGACAGAAAGCAACAGCCACCGGGCTGGTGCTGTGCTAGAGTGGTGACAGGGGATAACCTTGATCCCATCGCCACCATCACCCCCAATCCCTGAAAAACATGTGTCAGCCAGACAAGGCTTTAAACCCAAGGAAGGTGAAGAAAGGTAGGTGGTTTTTTACCTCTCTGTCAAGGTTTATTTTTGCTACTCGAACCTCACCAGTATCCTTATTCATATTGAATGCAGCGCTAGGGCTTTGGGAAATGATCCTGAAAGCAATTTTGGAATTTAGGTTATTTGGTTCATCTGCATCTGTTGCATTTATCCTCATTACAATTGTACCTGGAAAAAAGCAAACAAAATACAGTATTTGTTTATACTGCCATTCACTGACAAGTACTTTTACTGTAATGTCAAAGATAAGAAAGAGCATCTTGTCAGATACACTGCAGCTTTCTGATGTTTTTGACTTTATTTATTTAATGAATATTGCTGAAGAAGTGTTCCTAAAATTCCAACAGTACATGTTAAAAGTATATCCTCTAGCAAACAAAAGGATTGTATCCACACACCTGTAACTCACAGAATTCACTGCACCAGAATTAAACAGGTTGAATTGTTTTTCAAAAAGTCTGACAGAAAACTAGGTAGAGAAGAGAGTTTTTGAACAACAAGCTACATTTGCTTTGCACATTATTCTACAGGGAGCACTACTAACTCCTCTACCTGAATGTTACTAGAACTGCTCTGTATTGATGCCCTCCAACATCTTCACTCAAAATACATGGCAATCCTTATGGTGAAAACCCCTCACGGCACAGGATGCTGTCCTCTGGGAAAGCATGTAACTCAGCATCCATGCCTGAGTCTGAACATTACCTGGAATTCAGGCAAGAAGCAATTACCATATGGCTGCTACTATCTTGAAAGAGAGCTGAGGGAACTTAATACCTCACACAAGTGGATGGTCAAGAATTTGTTTTTTCAGACTATTGTGATGTTGACATGGACACAACGTCAGGTATTTATTAGGTCATTTTATTCCAGCTTTTCTTGTCTTCTGGGACATAATTTGCTGCTTTTATGTCTACTGACATCAATAGGAAAACTGCTACTAATTTGTTCTTTGAGGGTTAGGTCACAGCCATATGCGTTTAACAGTGAAGTACCTCTCCAGCCCACAGACAAAGCAGGGCTTTTCATGAGCCTCGCAGAGTGGAGTCCCTCCCAAACAGGCTGGGATTGCTAGGCCGGATGTTAGACTGCATCTCCTGTGTAAATCCTGCTGAAGGATGCTGGTTCCTGGATTTGTGGTAACTTTGACACCAAACCAAAGGTGCTTTAAGAGAAAGTGTTGTTTTCTGTTGCTTTTATATGGATGCTTTCCCTTAGTAATGCCACACAGCCCTGAATAAAAAATTCCATTCACACCTGATAGATAACCTGGCCTATGCAAGCAAGAGATTGTATCCTTGTTATTGCAGATATGCTGCTCCAAAATGTACATTCACTTGTGCCTTTGCATGTGTTGGGAACAGCATTTCTAAATTATGTTACCTGTTTCACTTAATTCTTCAACTGAACCAACAAAAACTTCATGTGAAAACACTGGAAAATTGTCATTTATATCCACAATTTTAATTGGGAGGTCTATTGGCTCTTCCAGTTTTGCTCCAGTCTTATCTAGTGCATGACCTCTGAGCTGAAATAATACAGACAGAAACAATAAGCGAATCTAAGGAGTGACTGTAATATATATAAATACACAAGCAAAATAGAAATACACAGAAATATGTAAAATATAAATAATGAAATCTAAGCATTACATAAGCATATATAATATCCCTATAAATATAAGCATGTATACACACACAAATATCCAGGAACATTAAAACTAACTAAAGCAAACACATCTGAACAAAATTAAAAAGTGGATCGGAGGGGACCTACAAAAAGAAGTTACTTCTCAACTTACAAGCAGCATTGGAGTCTTTTCTCTGTCAACCCTTCCTGTTATGTTCAGGTCTCCAGTCTTTCCATTGATAACAAATAATCCATAAGGGGGTTCTGTTACTCCTTGACCAGATATAGTGTAAGTTACCACTACCCCTGTATCTTCAAGATCAGAATGTATCTAGCAGGAATATAACAGATTAAATAGCATTTAGTAAATAAAACTACATATAAAAATGCAACAAAAATATTTTTGCTATTTTTGTAATGAACAAACAAAAATAAACATTAAACACACTTCCCTGCACTGCAAGTGTGGAGATGTTGAGATGAAGGTAGGAAGAGCTGCAAGTTTTGTCTGAGGATCTGGTGCAGTTTGATGAGGAACATGATGGGCACTGCAACAGCTGGCAACTGTGGAGTGGTCTGTGAGAGAAGAAAATTGGGACTGCTTGGACAAAGAGTGGAATAGGATACAAGTGCAGGGAAAGGCCAGAAGACCACTGTGACACAGTGAAAAGCTGGAGTGAGGGAAGGAGGAGGAAACTGGCTGATCAAACAAATGGGGGCAAATAAAACGTGGAGAAAGACCAAGGGGAAAAAAAAAAAAAAAAAAGCCTGGAACAATGAGTTAAGCAGGGATCAAAGTTATGTGAGCAAAGCCTGAAAATAAAATGTGACAGCTTTTTACGGGAGTTTAGACCTAAGCTAGTGAGTGTGACCAGGACTCAGGAAGTGAGGGTGGGAGGAAGTTCAGACCTGGAGAGTAACAGGGACAAGAAGCTACATAGACTAGAGATTATACCCCGCCTCTGCTGTCAGCAAATCTAAAAGATCTGGAAAAGCACCTGTGCACTGTGCCAGCACCACCATGAAGGGGCAGCCCAAGCAGAGGGCAAAAGCCTGCTACCATCTGCAGGCACTTTATATGCTGAAGTGACAGGCGTGGTGAATTCAGGTTTCAGCACTGGTGCAGTCCCAAACGCATATCACTCTTGCGCAAAAGATTGCACAAAAGGTAACACCTCAGTTATTTTTAGCTCTGTTTCCTAAAAAAAATAGGCATATATAACCATGCTCCATGTACACCCTTCTGCTCAATCACCACCAGCATTTTGGGATCCACTTGCTAAGTTCAACCACAGCTGAGTAGGGGTGGTGGAGTGAAAAAACTCAAAGATATTGCATTTCCAAAAGTTTTCATAAAACTGGTGGCTGGGAAAAGATGAGAGACTGAGCCAAATCAGGCTGCAAGAGTAACTCATCTGCTGAAGGAAGGAAACAGAAGGAAATGTATCAGTCTTCAACTGACATTCAATAGTGCTTTAAAATTAAATAAGTATTTGTGCATGTGTTTAGTGCAGCCACACTCTTATTTTACATTTTCATCTCCGGTTTTATGTGTGTTCTATATTTATCTCTTTTCTGGGCTTACTCTAGCAATTGGATTCTTATAGGAATTGTCCTCCTCTTCCCGTATGAAAGCTGGAGGAACTGTCCATTCTCGCTTCTGTCTGACTAGGCTGTTGGGATGAGACAGCATGCCACTCCTGCCATTTTGAGTAAAAACCTGTGAAAAATAAGGTTGAATGTCAGCATTACATTGAGCCATTTCAGATGAATGCTTTATTGCTGCTGTAGCCCAGACTTCAAAATAGCTTTTGCTCTTTCAATAGCTAGTAACTTCAAAATCCCAGAGCAGCATTAGCCTTCAGAGCCACAATCTAAGAGTGCTCCTCAAATTGTTTGAAGAGGAAAACTACACTAGCCTTTTCATCAAGACAGAATTAGGTAAGACAGGCTTTAAATACATGAGCAAGTTCCCATGCCCAGGGATTGGTGAAAATACACCTGTTCTGGAAGATTTAAGTGCTTGTCATCAGATATGGGAAGAAGTCTGGCACTAAGGCTGTATTGAATCACCATTTCTGCCTTATTAATCTGTTTACCATCCCACCAATACTGCCTCATACTCATCCTTCTCTCTGAAACAGAATATATGACACAGCAGGCCTCTATTCAGCATCTCCATTGTCTGTTATCCTTGCTCAACTAGCCCTCATTCTCACTCTGCATGACACCCTTCATCCCTCTGTCCATCTTAGTACCTACTGCATCTGTTGGCTTCCAGATTAACATCTGGAAATGTTTCCAGTTAATATGTTCCATAAAATAGCAGCTGATTTCACTTACAGAGAGTTAAAAAGAGATATCTACAAAGTTACTATTTTAGGGGAAACTTCTCAGAGTTGAACACCACTCAGTTTGACAGATGTAGGAAACTATTCACATTTCAGCTTTCATTTCATCATTCATTACACAGCTTTCACATTTCAGAAGATGGTAAAAGTCAAGATATTTATCAACTGACTTAAGGCATGCCTTTGACACTTTGCTCACAGAACCCTTCTTCAGGCACTGATAAAGAAAAGCAATTTTCCATTATTTCCTACCTTCACATAGAGTCCATTTCCACAATTCAAACAGATCTGCAATGGAAGTTATGATAATCGTTATTAATTCTATGTCACTTTAGCAGTACTTAACTGACATGACCTCCCTCATAAGAACAAGAAATCCCAAAGGAAGAGGGCATCTGACCTCTAACAATTAATATTTACTATTTACCCACAATAGCTTCTGAAAAATTCACTCATAGCCATTCACATTAAAAACATACACTATAATCATGTAATTATCAAGTTTTGCACTCTTCTACCAGCAGGAAACTGATAATAAGAAATTAATAGCAGGAAACAGATAATAAGATTTTTTTTTTTTTTTCAATAAATGCAGACGCTATAGTAAATTTTAAACAACTATTTTTTAGTGCTGGATAATGCTTCGCTATTCCAAAACAATGGGAATTTGCCATTGATTGAAGTGTTGGTTGCTGGCAGCACTCTGGAAAAGCTCCCTCTTCTGGGCAAATCATGGATTATACAGGCTGTGGTGAGTTACCAACCACATCAGAGAACAAAACAGGTTAAATAACGTTTAAAAGCAAGGACTAACTAAACCACCTGCTGAAGCATACACGACAGAAGCAGCTTTTTATTTAGGTTCTTGCTGGCAGGATGAAGGGCATATATACATACATCCCTTACTTAAACAAGACAGAGACATGTGTGTGCCAGCCAGCAAATCATGTTTGCTCTAACAAAAATTTACATGCCAACATTCAGTACTGAGACTGTACATCTCTTCGTGCACCAGGATAGCCCAGGACAGCTATGTATGCCCTTAAACACCTCAGTGAGGTGCCTCATCGTAGCTGGAAGGAACTGGAGCCTCAGCCATATTACCAGAGACCCTGTGTTTACATTCATTCTGCACGCACCAAAAACTCCCCAAGTAACAAAACCCCTCAAACGGCGCAAAAACTGCAGGCATTGGGAAACAACAACAGCAAAGGTTATTACATGTGAAACCAACAAATAAAGCTTTTAAGCTTTGCATAGGTAGAGAATACTTCCATTGTTTTCAGCAGCACTACATTTACATACATTTTGCGTTTTAGTTTTTGTGGGGTTTTTTTGTGGTTTTTGTTTGGTTTTTTTTTTTGGTTTTTTTTTTAATACTAATGCCTAAGGCAAAGCAGGCTCATAAAAGGCAATTTCTTCCTGAAATAAGTCAGTATTTCTTTATGTTCCCTTTGACCGGTTTCTAGACTGGTGACTGGGCTCTCCCTATTCATCCCTCTGACTCAGCCTTGATTGCTGCATCGATGACTGCTTTTTTTTTTTAAAGATGTTATCTCTTTCCCACACAACGCAGCAATGCAGTGGACAGTATTGAGCAATTTGCAGACCGCTGTTTTGACTTGCACGACAAAACTGTTTTTCAAACGGCAATTTTCCCAACGTATATATTCTGAAGACAAAAATCAGCAAGCACCAAGTTCCCTAACGGATATGCATTCTGAGGGCTACATGATATTACACCTTAGGCTGCTTTAATGAATATTCTTCAACTTATTTGTTTTCATTAGTTATACAGATTTTTAAAATGTATTTTTACTCTTAATGAGATTGTACCAGCAAGAGTGACAGGAGGATTTTGGTTTATAGTCAAGGTTTTCCAACAGAAGCTGCAACTCTTTCGGAAGGTGAGTAGTTGTGAAGATGTCATAGTGAGTATTCTTGTTTGTTCTTACTGGTAAACTGAAGGGAAAAATGCTTCTGTCTCAATACTGGAGAGAAAAGGCACAAGGTGAAAAGTTTCCTTGTACTGTAAACCTGAGAACCGCAGTATAAACAAAAGCATCTGAAGTTCAAGAATAAGCAGGTCTTCCACCAAGATGCGTATCAAGAAAGTGGAGAAAATCCCATTAGTCATTATAAACAGAAAGTCTTTCAATTAAGATAACTAAAAGTAAAAATCAATTTGTTTGCAAATGCCTCAAAGCAGCCTGAAAACATTTTGTTTTATTGCTAAAACAGTAAGAAATAATTTGATTTTGTACTTTTCAATTTGTAGTCCAGAGGCAGTCTCATAACAGACTTTAAAACACCAATAAAAGGTGTTTAAGAATGGCAATTTTATTTATGAGATGCATAAATACATTTGGAACAAATATATAAAGAGATCCTGCAGTTTTATTGGAAATCTTTAAAGAATCCAAAAATCTAAAAAAGGGAAAAGCACTTTACAATGAAATTCTCTTGAAGAAAAAGTATCCAACAGGTGTTGAATTCTGAATTTCCCCCCCTTTTTTTAAATATCTTAGAACTGCCTTCTATTAAGTAGCTTAGTAAGGGCAGGAAAGCCCTGTCTGTCATTTGATATAGATCACAGCCTTGGCATAAAAAAATAGGTATTTACTGATGACATCTGTTGATGACACAAAGCTGAGAAGGCATTGTCAGAAGACAACTGGATGGTTACAGAAAACAACAAGGAAAACCTGAGGCTTGAAGTAATAGAAATGGAATGAAATACTACAAGAAAGCAGCAGGAGTAGGTGTGAGGGCAGTGGAAGGGAGTGACTGCCATGTATAGAAAGCTGGTCTTGCTGAAATCCATGTTCATACATAGTCAGGATGTGACTAAAGGACAGATTTTGAATATACAGCTTAGTTTTATACTGTAGAGATGAAGACTGAGTAATCAAGAAGGTACATGTCTGTATTTGCTACACTATGAAACAGTAAGTGCTAGAGGCATGGTCTTCTGTGTATGCTGTGTGTCAGAAGATTTGGAACTCATACCTCCTGTGAATCAGTTTGATGTTGAAGATGATGGGTAAGTGAAGATGTTTCACATTTAGAGAAGCAGACTGAAGGGACCATCTAAGGTTATCTACTAGTCCATCTCCTGGCCCTGGGGCAGGATGAACTACACCTAAGTGCTTCCTGGCAACTGTTTAACCTGTTCTTAAATAAGAGTAATGGAGGTCCCACAACCTCGCTAGCTAACCTGAGGTGATGCCTGAATAGTCTTACAGATGGAATGTCTTTAATAATTTTTATCCCCATTTTATTGTCCTAAATTTTAGCTCTTTGCAAGTTGATCATATTGCAGTTTGGAGGAGATTCAATTTCAGATTAAGCCACACAAATTTACATGTCTAAATGAATGCTAAGTGCCTAAACTTCTGTTATACTCAACAGAAATACAGAAAATACAGACAAGGATATCAGAGAGCAGTTCAATTTGGCCCAAAGCCAGTCCATGTCTGCTGTTTCTCTCTGGACTCCACTGACTGTAGCTATGCCTACTTTGTAAACTCAATACAAGAAGATTTGTAAAGCAAAGCAGTTGCTGCTGAGAACCCAACACTACACAACCCATGTCTTGTGGTTGGCTGTTACTTCAGACTAGAATTAGCCTGGTCCCAGAGACCAAACACTCATGAGCAGATGGATGCATCTCCCAACACAGTTTTACCCAGGAGGGATCAGATTCACACACTCCGGAGGTTTGCTTTGAAAGTACAATTTGATCCAACCACGTTGATGCCTTCTGCATCCACTGCCATCTCCATTTACCATAACAGAAACTCAAACACCTGTACTGAGATGTCTTAATCTCAAACCAAATCTCAGTCTTTGCCATGTTGATAAATGCTCTCATTGAACAGTGTAATTCCCTTTTCTTCACAATTACCCTTCATAGACCTGAAAACTTAGCATGAATCTTGTCCACTTTACTTTCTCAGTTCACAGTTCTTTAAATTCACTTCAAGAATCATAAAACAAAACTTCCTGAATTTAGACTGTACTTTTTTGCTTTCTTCCAGTCACTCCTGAGTGGATTCACTTTATCCTGAAGTCTGGTGTCCAAAATAAAACACTTTAGTTCAATAGGATGAATAAAATACTAGATCTTATATATGTCTCAAATGCTTTTGTATCTCAAAATAGCACTGTTTTCCCCCCCCCCCCTTTCGGAACAATATGAAGTTGTTCAATCAATGCACAGATGCTTGTAAAGATTTTTACCATGTTTCAACATGTTACTGGCAACAGAAGCTAGGCCGCTTTGAATTATCTCACCTTTGCTCTTTCTAAAACTAAGCATCACATTAGGTGTTTTTTTTTTAATTTAACTTGTTTCTATGAATTTTGAAAAGTAATTGCTAGTGGCTTTGACATTACAATAGTGATCTACCATATTCTGGGCTGAATTTCATTATATCCAGCCTGAGTCTAACATGCCAAACATCAAAGACGTAAAATCTGAAAAGACGTTCAGAGAAAAAAAAAAGCTGTGCTACTCGCATAGTAAGATCCACACATCTGTCAACTCTTCTTTCACCCAAACGTAGGAAGTGTCCTTAGATTTCCTCTCTTGAAGACGTGATGTCCACCCCCTTCAGAAATGACCGAGAAACCTCCTAGTCTAATAATCCTTGATAGCCGTGCCCGCCCTGCAGGCCCACGGCTCTGGGTGTGTGAGCTGTACACACGCCAAGCCAAGCCCAACCCTACGGGTGCACTACTGTCCGGCACACCCAGACATCCCTGGAAAAAGAGTCAAAGGACAGGAGACATGGGGAAAGCTGCAGGTGACCTCTACGAGGTACACGGGCACGATGATACAGGGATACAGCTCCCAGGCAGGCAGGCGGAGAGTGCAGACGACCAAGAGATACTTCCAGGAAAAAAAGGGAGAGGAACAAATTAACAGTTTTTGATGCTTCTAAGGTAGAAGACGCTTTGGGAAGACACTACTTTTAGACTGGCTTTGGTTTTAGTTTGTTAAGGTTTTGAAGTTTTCAGTGCCATCTTTGCATATCATAAGATATAAATGATCCTTATCTGATGCTCTCAAACAAGCAACTAGACTTTCCTCCGTGTGAATAGCTTTGTCCAGATTAGGGAAAAAAATCCAAAACAAACCCCAAACAAACAAAAAAGGCAAAACCCAACAGTGCCTGCCTCTCTCTCTCTCTCTCCTGACATCAACCAAGGAAGTTTTATTTGCTAATATTCTATCTGACAATGAGGCACTTAGGCACCAAACTGACTTCACTCTTAGTATACTGTACCCTGCTCCAGATTTAGCTGAGAGGATGATGGAGAAAAATAATTTTCCTCTTTTCTTCAGGCAAAACCAATAGCATCCTGAGCCAGTGCAAGCCCACCAAAATGGATGACAGTGTGGCTTCAGGTACTACAGAGAGAAGAACTGAAAACTTTTGTACCAGTGGCACTCTGTACGCTTCCCATTGCTCTTTTGAGCAAAACGAGGGTTAAAGATTTTCCAACCAAACCCTAACTCCCAGCTTGCTACAAAAGAACATGGTTAACCCTTGCTGGCTAACTTGTGGCTAACCAAAAGTCTACAAGAAAGTTGTCAGGCAACGGGTCTCCTGCTAACAAGTCTGATTTCACAGGATTTCGAGCTCAGGCAGCAAGGTCCTGACCTACAGCACCTGCCCGTCTGACCATGCAACAAGGCGTTACTGAACCTTGGCAGCTCCTGGGCGCAGCCCATGGTCTGGCCTCCACCCTCGCCTTTGTCTGAGCGGCGGCAGCACGAATTCCACAGGCATTTTGCCAGACTGGAAAGGTGAAGAGATAAAGAATAATACCGCAGATATGAAGGACGGCTTCCTGTAAAACATCTAGCAACGGCTAGAAAGCATCAGTCCTAATCAAACAAATTGGGCGTTTTGGCCTTCGCTATGAAATACTCCTTGCTTTTAGCCTGAAAAGGTATTTTGTAGGATGGAAGGTCTAACGGCTGATGGTTAAAAAAGAGGGAGGGCAGTGAAGGAGAAAGCCTGAAGTGGCTTGGATTGTTAAGAATTTGGTATAATTTCTCTAAGGCAATAAAGGCTTCCATTAAATCATACTTTATGGTCCATTTTCCCTCTTGACACTACTCCTTCAAAAAGGTAATGCAACTTATTAATACAAGTAATAAGCTGAACGTGACGACGGCAACAGCATGAACTCTTCACCGCGTTCCTCCCGGCGCCGCAAAATAACCCCACCCGTTCGAGGTACTGCTCTTACCGCGTTTTTCTACCTCTCCCTGCTTTCGGGCAGCAAACGGCGATAGCTTTTAGCTACTTTCCAAAGAAGGGGAGAAAACCCGTTCCCAGCCGCAAGCAGCCGGCGGCGGGAGGGCTGCCAAGCCCCGAGGGGGCGAGCCCTCTCCCCCGCGGCCGCACACCAGCCCCCCGTGGCGCTGGGGCCTGGCGGCTGCCGCTCCCCGCTCAGCGCCCGCGGGGGGCACCCGCCTCTCGCACAGCTCCGCGCAACACCCCGCGACAATGCCGCGGTCACCCCTCCCCGCCGCGGCCAGGCGCGCCCCGTCGGGGCCCGGACTCACCAGCAGCACCAGCAGCCGCGCCACCGCGGCGGGGCCCCGCGACATGGCCGCCACCGCCTCCTCCGCGCTCTGCCCGGGACGGTGTCACCTCCCCGAGCCGCCCGCGAGGGGAAATGGAGGCGGCCCCGTCGAGGTGGGCACAAGTAGCCGCGGGTGGGTGGAGTGTGCCGGGCGGGGAGCCGCGCCACGCCGCACCGCGCCGCGACGGGAGGGGGCAGGTGGCGCCCGGCCCCGCCCGGCCCGGCCCGCCCGCGGGGCGCCCGGCTCCGGCCGCCGCCCCGCCGCGCTCCGGCCGCGGGAGCCCGCGGAGGCTGCTGAAGGCCGTGGTCGCCATTTCCCTCGGGCTTTCAAAGTTTGTTTTTTATTTCCCCTCTCCCTTCCGCCAAGAAAAGCGAGCTGGAGCGTGTAGGAAGCACGCAAAGCAACTGTGACAACAAAACGATAAATTAACGAGTAATTGGAGGGGGGGGGGGATAGGGAATACAGTCTCCTGGGAAAATAAAATTGTGAGTTATTTTAGCATAACCTCCCCTGTAATCTTCTTTTTAATACGCTCCGAGACATATCCTTCCTATTCTTATCTGGCAGAGATCTTTTCCTGGATACACCTGTTTAATTGATGCTTACGAAGACATAACTGATTCTTCATGATGGCGAAACAATTAAATATACTTCCCGTACATCCTCTTTTCTTTGAGGCACTTACCTAATTAATCTTTCTAAGATCACACTCCATTGTTGTACATAATTTCTGAAGCGGCTGGTTACAATCTCACGTGTGATACTATTAGGGCTCGGTGAGGGAACCAGCCTTAAGGGAATCTTTCCAATTATATTATGTTCCCTTATTACTGTTGTAAAAGTGTACGACAAGTAATTTCAAATTGCATGTGAAGTCAGTTGCAACAATTATAATTTATATGGGGGTCACAAGGGAAGTCGTTTTACCTCACAATTTATTCCGAAGTTAGGTATGTCTGTTTGGTTTACTTACTTGGAATACCACAATTTACTGTTTGCTGATACCTTCACATTAATATTATTTTCTTAATTTAAAAGAAAAGGCAGAAACAAACCACTATACACGAAATGCAGAGTATTAAGTGTTTCGTGGTCTTTCCTGGTTCTGTCACTGAGTCACTGCACTTTGTAACCGAACAGAAATGTGTACATTTGCACAAGAATACACCCTGAGATCCTCTGAGGATCTTCTTAAGGGTCTCAAGGGCAGGGATGTCACTTGGTACAGGTTTAACCACCAGTGTAGTTAGTGCACCTAATGTTAGTAAAAGTGGTGTAAATTAGCTTTTAGTAATTCCTGTTTGAGATAAATGAGACAGAGCATGTCTCAGAGAGGCTTCCTTTTACACTACTTTTAATTTGGTGATTTAGAAGTAGATTATGATTCTAGCTGCATATTACATTTCCTAGCGTGCTAGTTAAGCATAACTTGAAAGTATTCCTTTACATCAAAAGGCTGCAAGAGAAGAACCTTGATTTGCGACTTTCTTCTTAGTCTGGAAGTTAGTTCCCTGGAATTCTGAAAATGTTTTTGGTTGCCTATCCAATGGACGGTTAATGAGGTGTTAGTAAATATATATTGACACCTATTTGCCATTTTTAAAATGCTGATATGGTAGAGTAAAAAGCTAATTTGATTTCCTTTGCAAAATCCTTAGTGCTGATTTCCCTTTGAAGTTACCTACTTGTTCATGGGAGGAATGACTAGAATCATCTCTTCTTCACAGAGCTCAGTTGCCACAGAGAGACAAGCTGCTCTGCAAGTTATTTTGCCAGAACTTAGACATCTGTTCTTATATTGCTTGTAACATGGGTCAGCTACATGTCGTGCACATCCTACAAGACCCTCCGTCATCATAAAAAAAGTTTGGGGCTTTTTTTAACTTGTTTAATCGATCAAAGCAGGGATAATTTAAATATGAAGGTTCCTCAGTTCTCTTGTATGAAAAAAATATTCATATATTACAGAAATAATTTGCCTGATGTTATGAAATAAATGTCAGACAGTATCAATATTTCTAACACAGCTAGTAGCAGTGTCACCACTGAAGTCGAATTTCTTTTTGCCTTTCCTCCAGTTTAACCTGGCAGCTGCTAAACACTCCTCCTCCTACAACCAAGCCGCAGTCCTGCCCCTACAAACAGTTTGCACGGGAGGATCCATAGAGCTTCAGATCTTTGTTTTCCCTCCGGAGACGGCAGCAGTTCAGAGTTCACCAACACGGCAGAACAAAGAGGAAGTTCGTCTTTGCTTTTCCAACCGTAAAAGTAGCTGAATCCTTCTTCAGTGCTTAGTGAGGAAAGGGGCTTTCCAACATGTGAGGCATGCTCTTT
The DNA here is from genome assembly GCF_965140245.1 of Athene noctua. NCBI lineage: Eukaryota > Metazoa > Chordata > Aves > Strigiformes > Strigidae > Athene > Athene noctua. Next base: position 48,616,182 of record NC_134038.1, read on the forward strand.
TCTCAAAGTACTAACATCTCTCTAAATTCTCTTGATAAGCTTTTAACAGCAAATAAAGCAACCTAACTTTTCTTGGGATGGAGAGTGTTTGCTTTCAGGGACAACAGCTGTCAGCACAAGTATTCTAGCGAGTTAGGATCACACTGAGTGGCCTCGACATAAGGGACAGAGGCTGGCCCTTGGTGACCCCCCCACCCTGAAACCTTAACTTGCCTCGCCGCCAGCTCTGCCGGCCACTCCCTTCTCATGCTGAGTAATGCTTTACAGCAGTGCCAGGCAGAAGTGCTGGCTTCCCTAGGGTGGAGGACAAGGACATGCTTTAGAGCAGACCAGCAGAGTCCACCTCTGCTTCTTACCAAAGCAAAGGTAACTACTGCAGCTGTGGTGGATTTTTTTTTTTTTTTTTTTTTTTTTCCTGGAAAAGTACAGTTTCTTGAGAAGCGATTCAATCAAATGAGACAAGTGCAGTATCTAGCAAATGGTGTTAAGGTGGAAAATCCAGTGTACATTCTTAGTAGTGAACTGTTGAAATTCGTTTATGATTCATATGAAGCTATTATGCAAATATTTCACATTGTTTGAAATTATGTAATTCATCTTTTCTTCATTGTTTAAGAATTTTTGACTTCACTGTGGGCCCAGCTGCCATTTGTTTTTTGGGGAAAGATCCCCGTAGAAAGCAGTGTATTGAGGCTGTGCATGAATATATCAAAATCACATTTAGTTACTCAGAATATTTAATCGATAATGCATATCCTGTGAAAAAATGTGCACATCACAGAGAGGGCTCCTAACCCCTGGGCAGCTAGCTCTTTGGACCAGAGTGGTTACATTAGGTATGGTTACCAGCTTTAAAGTGCTGGGAAGAACAGAGAGCCCTTGGGGGGAAAAAATTAACAGACTGAGGAGATAAGTATATTAGCAACAGGGTTTGATACTTTAAGTAAACAGTTGGTACTCTCAGAATGGAGCCACTGTTTTTCCCGTGTGTGTTAACTGGGTTTTTTTTTTTGATTCTTCATGCTTCTGTCATTGTCCTTAAAAAACTTCAAGCAGTTTAGTCCCTTATAATCACCAGGAATAATCCTCCGCTGTTCTTTTGCTTTACCTCCTCTCTCACTTAGCTGCTTTCGCCTTATCTTTCTCTTTTCAGTTCTTTCCCCTATATTCACTCTCTTGTTTGCTGCCTGCCCAGTTTTCCTTTTCTGGTGTGGCCAGGTTGTTTAACTTTCCAGGTGCTAGCCGCAGCTGTAGAAATGAGTAAGCCTGCGGAGCCGCGAGCTGTGGGATTGGCGGAGCTGTAAAAAAGCCAAACCAAATCCTTGCCCTGAACACAGGCGTTTTGTTACTGTCTGACAGCATGAAATACTGTCTTTTATGTGTACGAAACAAGGAGTGGCAGGGCAACTCTTTTGTTGTTTTCCTCTGCGTAGCAACTAAGGCTGCTCGGAAGTTGTCTGTAAGACTGTTTTTTCAGGTTAGTGTGACTCTCTGGCAAAACTTCTGTTCCCATTTTCATTAACAGAAGGCAATTTGACTCAACAAATCATGAACAAGTTAGATGGGATTGCAAGAACCCGTCCTTTAAACCACTGGACATTCCTATTCAGTGTCTCCTGGTAATCTGGGAGGGGCTGCTGATGTAGTCAGGTGCTGTTCATTTCTGATCTGGGATGTAGAAACTGACTCTGTAACTTTGTGTGTACTTCATTTTTCTTGTAATGACTTGAATGGATGGTGCTGAGGTCTAAAGCACTTCCCAGAATTAGACTTTTTTCTCCTTTCTTTTCCCCTGTCCTCCCCTCACACCACACCCGCTTTGCACCTCCCAAGGGAAAGGTCTAGATGCTCTTTCACCTTCTGTTTCTCTTTTCACCTACAAATCAAAACAAGAATGTATATTGCCAAGAATTTCCCATATTGGCTAGTTTCACATGAACTTTGCATTTCAGCCCCTGTTCTCTTGAATATTGTTTGTGGGCTTTACTGTGAATCCTAGATTACTCTTCCTTTTTTAAATGTTCATATGAAAGGGGTTTCATGTGGCCAACCCTCTTTAAAAGTACTTACTGATGACAAAAGAGGAAAGAAGCAACACTGTGAAGAAGACTTATGCCTGTCATCAGAAATTAGTGTCAGAGGCCTGTCACAAGTGCACATAATCTTAGCTAAATTTAATCAAGGAAATTATTTTAAGGATAAATGAGGAAGTACCAGGCTATAGATTCAGGAGCTTAAAATATCGAGTGAGTCAAACCAGTCACAGTTGATTTCAACAGAGAGTTCAATTGAATGTAAAGTTTAAAAAATCATCAACTGTTTGATTTGTGGGGGAGAAAGATCTGCTCTTGACATAGTTAACATTTTCTGGTACCTCAGTATGAGGGAAATCAGGGCATATTGTATTCAGATATTTCATTATATTTACTAACTTTGTTCAACAAGCTCTGAATTAATGGTGTGTATAATGAAGCCAGTGGAACTTTTGAGATGAAACTTTTGCTGACTGTTTTGTCAGCAAAATGTTACGGTGTGTGGTATGGCACAGCTTGTGATATATTACACTGAAATGCACACATAGGAAGTACTGTAAAGTGCAGCAAGTCTGTCACACTTGGACCTGTCATTTTTAGTTCTGAGTGGTCTTAAGCAGCTATTACAAATGCAGTCATTCTACATAGGCTTATCTTAGAGAAATGAAATGTTAAGGGTGTTGCCAAATAGTTTTCACACACCCTAATAATATTTTCTTTTGAAGTATAAAATTATATTGATAAAAGCAATTACATAGGTACCCTGTGAATCCGAAATGGTGACAGAACAAAAGAAGAACTGGTTCTGGGGAGGCTTCTGTCAAAGCAGGCTGTGGACATGCACATTTTTATGTGGGATGCTTACAGTATGTGTATCCCATTACCCTGAGACCGCTGATAGTTTGTTGGATCAAAATATATTCTGATTTTGATGGCAAAAGGCAAAAACCCCCAAATGACCCATGGGCTGCATTATTTTTTTCCTAATGTTTACACGGCTATGAACGTGAGAAAGTGCAAACCGCATTGGTTAACATCAGTTAACGAATGACAGCTTTCCATTTAGACTTGACAAGTTCAGATGCTTTCAGGTGTTTCCTTTATAAAAAGTGCAAATCTAGACAATCTCCTAGAACTGAGATTAGGCAACTTTTGGAAGGTCATAAAGAAAGCTATTTGCAATCACTGGTTATACTCCTGCTGAATTTTTGGATTAGACTCTGAACTTGAGCATTATAAAATTGAAAACAGCCCCCGCATGACAGCGGAACGTAACTTAATAAGACTTAGAAAAAAAGAGTGTATTTCTTTTCATTCTGTCTCTGGCAATGGGAACTGGAGATGCCATTTAGAAAGCATGTGCAAGCCTGGCCGTCGTTTGTAGTTCATCCCCTAGTACTCACCCAGATGAGGCTGTTTAGTTTGTATTTATAGACCTGTTGCACATGAATTTCTCTAGTCCCTTTCTAAGCCGGTTGATGGTGCACTTACAGCCTAGCATGGTCATTTTTATTTGGTGATATATTAACTAAGGAAATCAAGGAGGTAAAAGTCAGACTTACAGAGAAAAAAAAAAAAACACAAGAAAAGCATTATTTTCTTGCATGCATTAATAAATTTTGCATCTCCCATAACTATTACTGTTATGAATTTATATAAAAATAATTGCTCTAGAGTGGATTTTACATTTACGTGCCATTCATTTTAATCGACATTAAGCATCAGAGACTCAAGAAGTGTCCTTTTATGCATGCTAGAGGCTCATTGCTGGCAGTGTATTTATATGTATTACCAAAGCACCTTAACACCTGAGCATCTTACAGACATTGATGAATTTATAATCATAATGCCAAGGGGAAGAGATTAGGTTGCCATTTCCCTTTTCAAAGGCAATTTATTGAAAATTCAAAAAAATACAATGAATTACCTGTTCCTATAAGGAGTCTTGGGGAGATCTTTGTCTCTTGAGTCCCAGTCCAGTGTCACAAGATGATTCACCTCCCTGACAGCCTGAGCCTGTGTTGACTGGCACATGGACAGACCCTCACCCACATCTTTGGTAGTGGATAACCATAATATCAAAGCCTGAAGGTAAAAACTTAATATTTATTTTAGCTAGATTTTGTCTGGCTTGAATCTAATCTTGAATGAATGAGATGGAAAAAAAAGCCTGTAAGTAATACATATATTTTATTTTATTTTTTAGAGCTTTCCTAAAAAATAGGAAAAATAAATGACCTAATCAGCTAGCTGACTAAATTTGCAGGTAGACTCAACAGTTTGTGATGAATTTCAAAGGTCAGGATATCTGATGGTTGTCAGTTAAGCAGCTTTTGTTTCCTGGATTGGCTTTTCATGACTCTTCCATTTCATACCTTATCATGCTGTATCCTGAATTACAAGATACTGTTTAGCTACTAGTTGCAACAAGAAAACATGACAGATTTGTCATTATACAAACGTGCATCTAAAACTGTCACCAATTGTAATTTTGTCTTTGTTCTTGTTTTTGTAAAATTTCAGTGCACTTCGAATACGAAATAACTTGGTCTGTTGCCCATTTTTGACTTTTACATGCACTCCCGTAGATGTCAACTAAAGTCACTTGAGCATAACAAATGATTTTGTTTGACAGAATTTTGCTTTATTTCCATGTAAGCGGGTTCTAAATACATAGAAGATAAATGATAAATTATCTTTGCTGCACTGGAATTAGCATCATCATCAGACTGATAGCAGTGTCATTGCTATAAATTGTAAGATGGACAATGTTTTTTTCTAACTTAACTTCCTGAAAAGATATTTAAATCATTATCTAAAGTATGTGTGAGTGCCAAAAATCATTCTGTGTAAAATACTGAGAAAAAAAGATGTCAAAATGTTAAGGCAAAATGAAATTAAATGTTAGACTTAGAAGTAAATACATGATTCTCTTCTTAAAAGCAATATTTTACTGAGTTCAGATAAACCTTTCTGAAAAATCTCTGTGCGAAAAAAAAAAAAATAAATTATTGTGAATACTGGCCTGGAACGTTAGAAAGAAATTTGATTCAGAAAAGTCAAAATGTTCAGCTTTTACTTTTAGAACCAAAGTGCTTTTGCTTGGTTCAGTTTCTCTTGACCTGTATGCACTGAATGTACCTGCGATGCCTGTGCTGCCCAAATACTGTGATTCAGGTGCCCTTCGCTCTTGTTCTTCTCTGTGGCTTGTACTCCAGCATTGGTCTATAGCTCCTCTGAAGCATTGTTTCAGAGTTGCAGGACAGAACGGTATCACAGAAAAGGCCCTCTAAAGAGAGAGAACAATGCGGAGAATGATGGCTCGAGGAAACTACTGTAGTTCTTGTGAGACCTGACACAAGTTTCTGCTCGACAACCTAAATCAAAGTATCTTAGTTAATCTGACACATCAAATAGTTTCACTCTGGGATGCCTTGACTTTCTAAATCAACATCTTTGCTTTACATTTTTCTTTTTTCTGAAAGAAAATTGAAACTAGAATTTTCCTGCACAAAGCAGCAGTTTTAAGGAAACAACATTTCCCCTTGATAAATGGGAAAAAAAATCCTGCGCCACTCTACTTAAATTATTCCAAATTATTATTTATTGTGGTTTTTTAGTGCCATTCAGAAATTGCTACAAACAAATCTCTAATATTTGTATTTATGAAAACACAGTAACACTGTAATATTAATTATATTTTAAATAGAATGAAAACGATGGATTTGGTTACTCAGTAGTGAGGAGCATCTGAATTATGCATTTATGTTAATTCAAGCAAAACAGTAGACTTTTTATTTTTGCTTAAATTGTGTGGTCTTTTCATATTGCATATAATAGGTGCTGCTCACAGCAGTTTAAATATGTTACTTATTACCACAAAATCAGGAAAAAAAAAAAGTATCGAAACCTGCAGTTCGATTTCAGACAGTGTTCCCAAGATGATCTAATGAGACCCTCAGCTTGTGGTTCTGTTTTCTTCCATGGCAGTATACTTTTCATGATACCAAGATCTCAGTGAGCCTGTGTAAAACTGTAGGATCCTGCTCCACAAAACCCAAGTAAAAAAAGAGAAAGCCATAGACTTTAATAAGAGTTTTTTGTTTGAAGGTTTAGAGCAGGATTGGTATCGCTGCTCAAAGTTGTCTTTCTTTCCTGAAAACCATTCATTCTTCATTGCCAAATAATACGATTAAAAGTAGACAGCAAGCAGGCTTCTAAATTACAACTAGATGAAAAGAAACAAAACTGATGTCTTCTAGTCAGGATTAAACTATATGCTATTTTTAAATAATAAAGCTAGAAAAAGAATTTGCACAGAATTTTTAATGAACCAAATATTTGTTCACATCTTCAGATACATTTCTCTCCACAGTTTGTAGTAACCTAAAAATATCCACATGTCACTAAGAAAACATTTTAAAGAAAGTCTGTAAAAATTACGCAGCAATAGAAATTAATATTCAAAAATGCACTAGAAATGCACTGAGGGATAATGTGATTGATGATTGATGAGAGAAACCGAGATTGGAAAATAAGAGAAATCTTTCAAGAAACTGTATTAAATAATAAGATATTGGTCTTCAAAAAGTTGGTAAAAGATAGCACTAGAAGTAGACAGCCACTACATAACCAAAATCTATCCTTTGAAACAACATTTTTTCCTCTATGAATTCTTCCCCTTTCTATTTCTAGACATCCAAGAGACCACAGTTAGTTCAGACACTCGTACTTCTCACAGCATTCCTGTTTGAGGGCCACAAAGAATTCAGCATGTGCTCTCAAAGACTAATTTTATTACTTTGAAGCACAATTAGGAAAAATATTTCTGATTTGCATAAGGTGATTATGGAAATATTTACACAAGACTTCATTGTTTTTACACTAAAAAAAACCTCTAGTGAGCTTTGGCTATATTGCATAGACTTTCAGAGGGCCATACATATTTCAAATATTTGCTTTTTTTTAGGTTAATAGATGGTTAGCAAAATGAAAGGGAGATTGTCCGCATTTTAGTGAATTTCAGCACAAATTCTCCAGGTATAAAAGGAGACAGCTTTATATATTTGTAGCTGGTTTCCTCCTTTTTTAAAGAATGGTTCTAGAAACCATAATTACATTTGGTACCTAACATATAGCAGAGACTAATCCCACTGATGTCAATGCAATTTTAGTGATACTTAAGATAATCAAGGCTCTAGGATGAAGTAAAAATTGCACAACTTCACATATTATGGGAAGAGCATCTAATACGCTCAGTTGCTTCAGAAAAGCACTTGAAGCCATGGAAGGGACCTTTTCTCAAGGTAGCCTTAAATTTGGTCATGACTCCTGCAGATTACTGGTGTTAATGGCAGTGGCATTGACTCAGAGGGCACTGCAGGTTGTCTTTGACAGCAGATCTAGTCACATTTCTGAAAACATCTTATAAAGAGCCTCTTCTTGATATCAGACTCAGAAACTTGTCTTCCAGTTCTGCTGAGATAAGTTAATCTGGATACACAACTGAAAGTTTATTTTCTATTTTGTAGAGTGGGAGGTTCACAGACAACTTTTAAACTTTTCACTAACCTATCCATCAAAGATGAAGAAGCAAAAGTTGAGGGAAAACTACCGATTTGGTGGTCTAGCAAAAAAAAGCTAGTCCCTCTGTGTAACACTATTGTATTTACACTGAAGCGATGTTGCCTATACTATGATTACTATACATATTATACAGAAGTAAAATGAGATAGATACTATATTTCAGTATTTTGCTCCTTCAGATCATATTCTGAGCCATGTTAAGGTATTATTAGAATAACAGAATCCAGTAGAGCTGTTTTTGTGGGAAAATAAAGCCAGATTTAATTAAGATTATAGAACCATAAAGACTTTTTCAATTAACACATTCAAATAAACTTTCAAAATATCAATGCAAAATACATTGACATATGAAATAACAATTCTCCACATTGCTTATTAGCAAATTTATACTGCTCCCAGGTGTTTTTTTCTTTTCATGAAGGACTTCAGCTATCAGTGTCAGTGATACAGTACTTGCTATTGCCTCCCCACATCACAAAGCTTCTAAGACTTTATTTTGCTGCGGCAAATTACTGGTTACGCTCCTCACCATAAGAGTAACAGCATGGCAGGCTGTGGCAGAGTGTTTTACTGAGAACTTCAGAAAGCAATGAAAATGTATTGTGTTTATGTGATTATTATTTATAACTGTTGTTGGTGATGGGAGAAATGATTGAAAGTGCTGTTTTGTAGCGCTTCTTGAATTACATGCAAAATAAAGTGATGCATTTGAAAGTGCTTATTTAGTCTTGAGTTGACTAATTATTAATTACATTCTTTTCCTGTCTTGTCAATGAGGGACTATTAACCCAAATCTACTTATTGTGGGAGATCACTCAGCAGTACAGTATTTTAACACTTTTATATGACATATTAATTCATGCTGATACTGTATGCACAAAAGGATCCCCTCTCACTGCTCTGCTTGGTAAGCAGATCTTTCTTCAGAAACATTAGTATCTGTACACTTGTAGTACTCAGTGGAGAGAAAGAAATATATTTAAAGCTAACTTCAACTTTCCCTTCACTGGCAAAAAGCCTGCATTTGGCTTTGCAATGGGGCACCCTTCAGAGATCCTCACACAAGTAGGAGTCCCTGAAACTTTAGCGCTATTTCCTAGTTATAAATAATAACAGTATTCTTGGTGGGTGGCAGCTAACGAGTGTTGGTGCAAATGGTGATTTTGACAGGAAGGGGCGCTGACAGAGGCCTTTACTGACTGGAGTACTGGACAGTGCTGTACTTTGTAACTCTTCTCCGGGAGGTCCCAGGGGATGCCGTACCCATTGCCTGGCCGAGGTGACAGTCAGCGCTGAGCATCTGACCTGTGCTGCTCAGGCCTCCCAGATTGGCCCCCCCTAGGTTTGTCCCCCCCAGGCTGCTCATCCCAGACCCTGACACTACCCTCTCAGTGACCACCACGTTGTGGGCATTCGACAACTCTGAGGGAATATTTATTAAGCTACCTGGCATGCCGGAGGCAGGCCTGAACACCCTTTCTGTCACCACCACATTTGACCCATCTACCAAATCAGGAATGCTCAGAGAGGTTGGGAGTCGGGAGTTAGGCGCGATTACTCTTTCCGTGACGATAACGTTGGACCCGTCTGTGAGATCAGGGATATCTAGCATACCGCGCAAATCAGAGGCAGATGCAGGACCAACAACCCTTTCTGTTACAACAACGTTGGATGCACGCAGAGGGTCAACGCAAAGAGAAGGGGAGCCGGAGGTGTACGTCTCAGTCACTGTCATGTTGCCATGGAGCAAAGGATCCGGCATTGGCCTCGGGGGCTGTATGGTTGACCCAGATGTGTAGGTGTTTTCAGTAACAACCGTTGTAGTGCCAACTGGGGGAGGCATAGGTGCACATCCGTTGACAATGATGGTGGTTCCAGGTGGCGGGAGGTTTAGATCGCTTTCAGGGTTGGGAAAGTTGACATTGACGCATGGCCAGGGTGGGTTGACATCAGGGAAAGGTTCGATCTCTTTGCCCAGACAGATCTCTGCTAGGGTCTTAAATTTTGGTCCTAATGTATCCAAATACGTTTCATCTGTATCTTCTCCAATAAAGCTGCAGCAACCCACAGAGCCAACAGGAGTACCGACTCCTTCATGATCATATATTAATAGGCAGTCATTTGCTGGCCGACCTTCATCTTCATCTGCATACACAAATGCTTTCTGTAGTTTGCAGAAAAAAAAAAAATAATCAGAAGACAAAAGTAGAACGGAGTGACTTTTCATCAGGTTTTCAACTGTGAAGACTCAAACCATAGTAAGGGTTCCCTAAGCACAGTAAGGCCTAGCTGACTTGAAAAACAGGACATCAACTGAACAAATCATATCATCAACATTTTTGTGACCTTGAAATAAGTTTTATTCAAATCCTACTGATATTTTATTCTTGTTTCTGCAACCACTGAGCATCTCAAATTTGATCTGCCATCAGTGGGTCTGACTGTGGGGTGAAGGGAGAGAGTGAAAGGGACGGGGAAAGGAATGTACACTTTGGGCAACAACATCCAGAAAAATTGGTAGGAAGAGGAGTGAAACAAGGTGGTGAGGGGAACAATGGAGAGGCCAGGACAGAGGGGATGGGACAGAGTGTTGGCCACAGCAAGGAAGGCTTGGTGAGCCCAAAGGGAAGTCCATTTGAGCAGGATGGAGATCACTGATTTGTGATGGCCTTGGAGATAGTGGAGTGGTCAGTGCAGAGGGATCGGGCAGGAAAGACGAGAATTTAAAGTGAATGCAAGGTAATGGAGGAAGCAGGGAAGGACAGACTGGGATGCCCAGGCAGGAGAGGCAGAGGGTTTGGAGACTGAGATGGCCAGTAGGAAGAGTAATTTGTGGGGGCCTATGGCTGGCAGACAGTTAATACATAGTGCTGCCAGCCTAGACAAGGAGATCCTGGTCTGGGAGAAGTCCATGCTCAGGACTTCAGGACTGCACTGTCCTCTCCTTCACTGAATATTGTTTAGATTTTGAAATACAGCAGTCCTTACATATTAATTGATATTTTGGTAACATATGCAATTATAGTATTTATGCCTCACACTTCTTGCTAATTATGAAAATACATCCCATTAATCCATGGTAAACTCCATAGCATTTTTTTAACCCATATGTAAAGGCTAATTAATATGTTCCCAATTATAAAACTGCGTATTTATGTTTTGTGACTTGCAGGTCACAAGTCTTTTGGGGAACAGAAATGGCAATAAAATTAAGGAAAATGAACTGGTGTTCACAGTTCTTTAAGGGTTAAAGTCACTTAATTAAACAAGATGTGCAAGAAGTATGTGTGAACAATTTTGCAAAGCTACTATCTATTTACACACCGAAAAGGTGGCAAATATATAAATTTTGTGGTCACTTATAAAGCTGAGGTAATTTATTTGCTTGGTACCCATAACTGCAGTGTGTTCGGTTTTACAAAAAGGCTATTGAGCAATCAAATCTACTATACCAGCAGCTCAAAAGCAGTTCTACTAGTGTCTTAGCTTTTCCTACTTTTACGGTCAGCTTTGCTATCACACCAGTCTTATATCATAGAAGTTTCAAGCTGAATGGAGTTATTTTGTATTTCCACCATGTAATTTGGGGAGGAGAATCTAACAGTAAGCTCACAGATGTAATGCAAAGAAGATCAGGTATTTACCTCAGAGAAGTAGTTATCTAGGAAGGCCATGTTCACCCCTCCTTCTCGATACTCTTTTATTGTTCCTCCAATTGATCCTTTTGCTTCCCCTGTTCCAGAAATTCCTCCAGCTGTTCCGTAACCAGTACCAGCGCCATAGCCAACCCCTGTAGTTTCTTCAACACCAGAAGCTACTACTCCTCCTCCTCCATATGTGTTTGTATATATGTCTGAAAACAGAAAAAGAAAAGTTACTGTTCTGTGCTCTGTGAAAATTTACACAGAATTTGCCAGTTGTTTTTACAAATAGTACAATGAATGACACTACTGTAGAGTTTCTAAAGGTAATTCAGACTAATTTCAGTCACAGATCCATGCACATGTGCCAAACATTGAGACTGCAATAAAAACTAAGTGCAGACATCTAAGATCTTGATTTTATTCCTGAGGCTAGGCTACATGTGCATATGTGCTTTAGAAAATTAGTGGTTCACTTGTGTAATTGGCTGGAGAGATTCCTGTCTGGTGTACATATAGCTGTCATGGGATTTGCATTAGAAAATCAGATAATTCTTATGGATAAGTATGCAAATGCATAAATGTATATTTATGATCACTTTTGGGGTTAAAATCGTTTTGCCTTAAACTCTTTTCTAAAGGAAATAGATTTGTAACTCTTCTCACATTTTCTAGCCGTTAGATTGTTAAGGGTGATTTGGGAGAGCGACAATTGATCATAATAATGACCAGTTTTCATAAAACAGAATGAAAAAGACCTTTACAATAAATTATAAAGTCATACCTACAGGATTTTATCTTTTCCAGATTTTTTCATATACGATAAAAAGGAATGGGTGGTCTCACATATCAGCATGTAATATAATAAACCAATTGCATACAGTAGTCTTGACTATGATTACATTAAGAAGGATAGGCTAAATGATATTGTTTTTTTCATTTAATGTCTTTAGTCTTAGTTTATAGAATTTCAACCAAGGGCCTTCACCATAATAATACTGAAAACTGAATCTAAAATAAATCACATATGTAAGTCTTCAACTTTTCAGTTGTCATGGCAGCAAGACTCTTAATTCATGTTTATGTCCCAAAATGTTCTCTTTTGATTTTACCTTAAGGATGAGAACATTTTGAATAATCAACAGTCATCAGAGAAGTTGTCTTGCAGAGTGACACTTCCTGTCAGAAGCTAGTGAAAATGGATCTGTGCCAGCATCTTTCCTTCCTGTTATGGAGTAAGGAATGGGGAAAAGGAGAAAGTGGCACTGCAGAGCTTGACTTATTCTCCATGGTCATCAAATTCCTGGGAGAACCTTATCTCAGAAGCATAAATTTATTGTGCTTTCTACCAGCTTTCTGTCTAGGCTAGTGTAAAAAAGGACAGTATTTAACTGGCTACTTGGCAGGTCCTATTCTCCCTTGTGGGAAGCAGAGCCTGGAAACTGGCAAGAACTGAACCTTTCACCACTGAGTTATGAAAGAAAGCTTCCTTATTCTGTCCTCAAGATTGATTTCTGCTAAAATTGGTGTCTTGAAAAGACTCTCCATTCACTAGCTGGAATGTTGAAAAATTGTCTGAGATTTGATAGCCTTAGCAGATATTTCAAAGTAACCGTAGTTTGCGGAAATGAATCTCCTCAAAGGCTTAAACCTCAGGTCCTTTATTCCAGCTGAAAGTCCTACTAGTATCATTTTGGCTATCTGTAGATGGAGAATTGGAAGGGTTGGGTTGTAGCTGAGAAACTAAAGTGCTCTTTGAATCAGAAGACATGAAGTTCTGAAAGATTTATGACAGTGCACATAGAAAATTTTAGGATCTGCTTACCAGAGGGTTCACCAAAATCACCTCCTGCAGCTGTTGTTGGGGCAAGAATGTGTGAGACATCCTGGAAAACATCATTTTGACTCCTTGAGTTATGATTTTGAAATTCCCATATGAAGATGAAGACTTTGTGAATCACATAAAGGAGTTAGCAGTCTAAGCTCTTAATGATAGCTATTAATTACCAAAAAGATACCAAACCCGAAAGACTCCATCCAAGTTTTGTTCATTGTCAAGGTAAAAGGTGATCAGTGAAGATGGTTTATGTTATCTTTTCCTACTTTGCAGTGAAAAAGCTTGCTAGTTACTGTGTTTCAGCTGAGGGAATAGTAACACCAAATTGTTGGCCAAGCCAACTGAACACAAACCACACAAACTCAATTTGCAAATGTTAATTAAGAATCACCTTTCATATCTGCCTGGGAATTGTTGACAGCGCCAGGCTTTTAGAAGATGACACAGTGCTACAATCACTTTCATACTTCTAGTCAAATGCAACCTTTTCTGTAAATATGAATTACTGCGGGTTTTAGAAACATGGGATGTACTGACCCTGTCTTCAGGCTGTGCACCTTCTATTCCCCAGGGGTGAATTGCCCCTTCTGTGCACTCAGGTACAGGTTCAAATCCAGTTCCAACTCCACCTGCAGCGCCAGGTCCACAGCCACAACAGTCACTCATTGACATCAAAATTGGAATCACTTAACAGGAAAGAAACAGGAAACAGGGATTTAGGACATTTCTTCCTCACAGGAATAGCTGCTTTTCCCAGAGGGCAGGTGCTCAAGAACTTCTGAAAATGTCTTTTAAAATCTTTCAAACCAAGCAGCTTGCAAGTCTGGCTTTCAGAATTATTAGCTGATTTTGGAAATGTATGTATTTGGAAATTCAGAATAATTTGTACCTTTATTTATAGCAGAGCAATGTGGGGGTGGAGTAGGCCTGTTACTCCAAATTTATGCCTATACACCTGGGAACAGACTTTGATCTATCTCAACTGAATAAGTGTAAGTTGCACATGAAAACTAAACAAACAGAACCAGTCTTGCTATGTGTAGCATTCAGTGATATTAATTATTGATATATAAGCATGCACTTGTCTATTCAGATATTGTAATTGAAAAGAAATACACATTTGTAATAAGAGACATATGAGAATAAGTGGAAAGATATCCATCTGGCTAAGTGATCTTTGGCTAAGGCTCCAGTTACATTTTTCACATCACATATACATAATGCTTGATTTGAAAAAAAACATAGAGGCAAACCTCAAACCCCAGTTTTAACAAATTATACCATAGGATGAGTCAGGTTTCCCAGTGTGCTGTATTATGCTTAGATGTTTCGAGAACTGTGTTGGAAATTGCTGAATGCTTTAAATGCCAACGTTGAAAACATTTCTCATTTTAGACAAGCACTACAATATTAATTCTGGCTGTCTTTAGGTCCTTAACCCAAATGACTAAATTAGTAATCTTGTACCACTGCAGAGGGAGCGGAGAGAGAAACAGTTGTCTACAGCAGTCTAAGCAGAGCATCTAAAACTCTCAGTTTAACATCTAAGTGAACTGAAGAGAAAAAGGGAAAGTGGTATAAAGTGTACAAAGTGCTACCTCACACTGCACAACTAAGGACGTGCTTATTCCAGACTACCAAGACAGGAGATTTCCAAAGGCAGAAAGACAGTCTGTCCTGTAACATTAACCCCTTGAGAAGTACAAACAAACCAGCCTTTTGTTTGTACTTCAAAATTTTGTGTTTGTTGATTTCTACTAATCAAAGATCAAAACACAAACCAACCCCCCCCCTCCTCAAAAAATCAGGGGAAAAATCCATCTCCTCTGTTTTTTTAGTCAGTATTTCTGCACTGGGCAATTTTAGATATTGATTGTTCGATGCTCAGGCTATGATAGAAAGATGATCATATCTGATTGTGATGGTAATTGCTTACATAAAGTCTAACTTGAGTCATTTGTATCCCTGAAACTCATATTTCTTCAAAAATATTAGGACATATGAATGAATGGTCTGTTTCAATCCTGTTATCACAAATGCCACTTGTTTTAAATAGATGTAATGTTTGGCAGCAATAACCAAAAGGTTCAAAATTTAAGATTATTGTATTTATTGTTCTACTACTGAAATCTGGCTTTGAGTTCAAAGTAAGCTTGTTCTTTACATGTTTTCATACCCAGCTTGTCCATTTCTTTTAGTAAAGTAATGGAAATATGAATTGCAAAGTGTAAATTGTGACAGGGACAGCTCTTGCTCAAAATCTTCTGTATCTTCTACTAAACATTTTTACCCTGTCTGATGGTCTGAGAACTAGATAACAACTTAGGAAAAAGCCCTGTCTTAGGGAGGAAATAGTTATTTGTGAATGAAACAAATATGTAGAATATTAACTACATAGAAATTCTTAAAAGACATCTTTCTCTGTCAAATGGCCCATGGGACCCAACAGGTTAACAACCAACCAGAGAAGTCTAAAAAAATGCACTTTTAAGAAAATTAATAACGTTGCTCTCTTAATTTTATACTTACGAACAAATATTAATCCACCGAGAAACATCAGGCCAATGGCAGCACCACTAAGCGTGGTAGAAGATGGGAAACTTCTGCCATAATTTCCACTTCCACTATAACTATCATCAGTGGCTGCAGTATATCCATCGCTTTCACCGTATCCATCAGTGTAACCGTCCTGCCAGTCTGTTTGGTCACCAGTTTCTCCTCCAGGTCTAACCTCACCAGTACCACCACTTTCTTGTTCTGGTCCTATTCCACCTTGCTGGCCTCCTCCACCAGCACCACCACCAGTGGCACCACCACCACCAGTGGCACCACCACCACCACCAGCACCACCACCACCAGCAGCACCACCACCACCAGCACCACCAGCACCGCCACTGCCACCAGCACTGCCACCACCACCGATGATAATTATTCTCGTGGCCCCACTGGTGCAATAATTACGACTATCACACTGACAAGCTTGCACAGGAATTATATATGGTTTAGAGCAGCGTCTGCCTAGGTTATCTCTTACACTGATATAGACCCTATAAAGGTAAAAGTCAATGTTCTGAGTCATTAGTTCTGCAGAGGAAGCTTTGGGAAAAGAAAAAAAAATAAGACAAAAATATTTATATTAAGGTATCGACTATAAATACTGTACAAATCTAGAATTTTTCAGTAATATTCATAAAACAGAATGAGGACTAGTGTTCCCATTCTAAGATCTTCAGTTACTTATGTGTCTACAGTAATTATTCAAAGCTGAAACTTGTGATGTTCGTCTATGCTAGTTTTTTCTTTTGAAAAACCTGAGCCAGATCAGTCTAGTCATCACTTTTTAACATGAGAAATATAAAAGGGGCAAATGCACTTTTTTATATCTACTGCTGCTTTTCCTGATTTTTATTCGCACAATGGTGAACATAAAAATTGCAAGTTTTATGTTTTTTTTTCTCTCACAAGGAATTTACATGTGTTCAAAAGTTTTTTCAGTAGTTTTAAAATATTTAAAGTTACACAATTGCATCTGTTTAGGACAAATAGGAGACACAAGAGTAGTTGTAATTGTGATATTTACCATCTAATATAGTCTTTGGTGCATACAGTAAGTGATGTAATTCTGTCATTTAATAATGTATGTGATTTGATTAATTCATTAGTTTGTTATGTCCTATTGGAGGAAAGTGGAAAAGTTCCACTTGGCACTGACTAAAATGTTTTTCTTAGGAATACAGATAAGTACAATTTGTACAATAAATTGCAAAAGCTGTGATCTTTATTTGCCATTTTCATATGCCTCTCTTGAAAGTAAAGCTCTGCGAACTAATTACTTTATACTCAAATAAATTAAGGAGGTTTTTCATATGCTTAGAAATTTTTAGATAATATAGAAATGAAAAGGTATCAAATTACTCCTTTTGAATACCTCATTAGATTTAGACCAATAGAGGTGCTTATCATAGGTACACTCAAGTAAATTAGTTTTGCTGCTCTGTTTTTATTGTTATATTTTTATTTTTCTTTAAAAGGTGATGACAAGATAAACACATATAATGATTCTGATTCTAGTTCTAATGATTTATATCTATATCTATATCTATATATCTCCAGAGCAACTTCTTGGATTCATATGAGTATAAAATTACATTTCTATGAGGTTATAATATATTCGAATAACTGTTTTGTTCGTTATTAAAAGGTTATCCTAATCTGTTATTTTAGATAAGAGTTTATGACTATGATTTATTCTGTTATGAAATGTAGGTTAATTTACCATTTATTGATCTGATAATCCATGTAGTTTGAGGTTCACCATGTATGCTGTATGTAAAGGGGAGACCGTATGCATCACCATCCATAGCCTTCGCTGTGATAATCACTGATGGGGAATGCATACATACTTTCCTTAATTCAGTGTTAATAGTTGGGCAATTGTCACTGATGCCTTGCATTGAAAGCACAATAGTGCCAGTAGCAGTATGTCGAGGAGCCCCTGTAAAAAGAAGTATTTTGTGGTCAGGAGGGAATATTGATACTATAAATAATGCAGTTCAGGTGGAAAAACTAGAAAAAGAAAAAACATTGAGAGAAATCTGAAAGAAACAGGGTTTTGTTTGGGAAAACTTAATCTCTTTTCTTACCTCTGGTGATAGCCAGAACCTCTGCTTTGTATCGCCCATTAACTACATAGGCTGATTCCCAGTCAATAACTTTGTTCAGTGTGATTTGACCAGTGTTTTGATTGATTCTGAACCAGGCACCTGGATCACGTCCTATACTATATCTGTATTTGATGAAGTAGAAATACTCAGTATTATGTTATGAATATATGTATAACATAGTCATTTTGCAAATATTTGTTAGTTTGGAATATTTTTGTTTAGACTGTGCTGTGTCCTAGTGCATTTCACCCTGCTCAGGCAAAATTCCTGTAGACTTTAACAGAAGTAGACCAGAAAATTAATTAGGAATAAAGTAAATGCATAGAAGTCCCTTATATTTTGAAAGTGCTATCACAGACTAAAAGTAAAATCTTTCTGGACCCTGTAAACCTTTGCTAGAACCCTTGTTGATATCAGTAGTTAAATCCACAAGTCTTCCTATAACGTTCTACTGTTGTATTTGCTAGCATATTTCTCTGTTTTATGAATTTTGTAAATTGTATTTATCTATTTCTACATACATTAAAAAGCAAATTATCGTCCCATTAATTATCAATTTCAGGAGAAATTAATGTCAAATAATTCTAGGGGTTTTTTAACTATAGAATGAGCTGGTGGTGACCTCTTCTGACTGTATAATATTGCCTATTATTGGGGTTTTGTGCTTGCTTTTTTAGAGATGCTAACAAATTCCTTACTTGTAGCAAACATGTCAAGAAACAATATTCTTAGGTTAGGTTACAAAAAAAACCCGTGTTGTGATTTATTTAAGTTACAGCCTGTTAAAAAAAAAAAATAAAATTTCTTTGTCTTGTGCACAAGGATAAGGAAAGTAGGTCAAAAACCAAAAGCAATCATAGCATAAAAATGTACTAAAGTAAATACTATTCTATTGCTATTATTCTGTTGCTAATCCATTAACATTTTTAAAGGTTTTTTTTTTTTTTAGCATCCTTTAAAAAACCTATTCCTCATCCCATTGGAATCTCAATTAAAAGCATTATTCTATTCAGGCAGTTAAACAGAGCAGAGCTTACACAACATTTGATGCTATAGCTCCAGTGTCTTCATCAATGGCTGTGTATGTTCCCACAACATCATTCACTCTTGTGTTTTGTTGTATAGAAAACACAGCTGTAGATGGATGAAATCGTGGTGGTTCATACACATTCATTACTTCTACTACAAGGGGTGATCCCTGCATTTGGAAGTCACGCGCAACAGAGTGGTGGAAGGCAGCTACGTTCCTGACACCAATAACCATTGAGTGAGTTTGGAGATGTTCATAATTCAGTTCCTAAAATATAAACCACAAAAAACTTGATAAGAGATGAAAATTCCTTTAATTATATTTAAATAATTTCTGTTTTAAATGGTTGAGTGATGGTGTTTTTACTGGTCATTTAGTTTTGTTAACAATTAATTAAAAATATTTTAGGATGATTATTTCAACAGTTAAATCACAATATTTATCCATACCTTAATTACTCTAAGGATTCCTTGATTTGTAGCTCGATCTGTAACAATTTCAAAAGAGTTATCTTCATTACCGGATATAAAGAAAAATTCTGCTAACCAATTGTCTGTAAACTCTTCGTCAGCATCCAGAGCTTGTATTCGTAGCAGTTCTGAACTGAGTGAATTTTCTGAAATACTTGCTGAAAACTGGAATGACAGATAAATACCTATTAGCAAACACTAAAGTATGTAATGTGAGGATAAAACCACTGACTGCATCTTTTGAAGAATGTCCTGCCCACGGTCCATGCCAATTTATTAAAAATCATGTGTTCTGTATAAATTGTGATTCTGGTTGCAAATCTAAAGAGCTGTGTCACCTTAAGTGTTTTCAGAGGCAGATTAGAGGAAAAGGATATGTGCTTTCTATAAGAAAAGATCATACAAAAATTGGGTTAATCTGGTCATATTGCATGGCTAGGGACACCTGAATGACTGGATTTCTCCGAATACAGAGAAGTAAATGTCAGGACTGACTTCTCTGAATAAAAAAATAATCCACGGGTATTTTATCAGCGTTGGTGCACAAGTGATGGATTGGATTTTATGCACGCTTCGAGAAAACAATCCTGTTAATCCAGTGGAGCGTTCAAATGTGAAAACGCTCTATGGGTTAGTAAGGGCTCTGTTATCAAATGGATTTTTGAACAGGGTTTTTAAATAGTGATGTTGCTTTTGATATTAAAAACTTACAGAGCTTTGAGCAAGAGTTGGGAAGTTGTCATTGACATCAATAACTTTAATGTTACAACTACAAAGGGATGATATTCCATCTGCAGCTCCATCCCGGTCTGATGCCTTCACAACAAGAGTGTAGCTACTATGTTGCTGTCACAGAAAGAGAAAAAATTCATGTTAGAAGGACCACCGGTACATCTTAAATGTTATAAATACTCTCCCATTTCCCAATGCTGGAATTTGCCTTAGACATTTTATTGTAACATATAGAAGAAATGCCTTTGTCCCTTAATTTTTGTAAAACCCACAACCTTTCTCCTCCCACTCCACCCCCCATGCCCCCCATGACATATATACACCACAACATCATGTTATTTAACTTTAGAAAGGGAAATGTTACCTCTCTGTCAAGATAATTTGCAAGATGGAGTTCTCCAGTATATTTATTCATAATGAACATGGGTGGACCTGAAGGTTCCTGACTCTCTATTTTGAAGGCAATTTTAGAATTCAAGTGATTAGGTTCATCTGCATCTGATGCAATTATTTTCATCACCAGTGTGTCTAAGAATAAAAAATAATAGTTAAAAAAAAAGATCAGAAAATCTGTTTTGTTCCTGCAAAAAACTCAAGACAGTGCTATATCTTGGTGCATAAAAGTGATAGAATGCTGTCTGTTCATCGACATTTACAAAGAAAAACAAAAGTTTAATTTTGTAGTACTGATTCTGACTGAATGTTGATGGCTCTAAAATGCATTAAAAATTAAGATCAGATGGAGTAATGCAGATTTTCACTGAGTTGCTTGAAATCATCGTAGGGACTGTGTAAAACCAGTAAGTACTGAGCTTGTAGATAATGTAAGATATCTCCACAGCTTTAAATGAGAATTTCTAGAAAGTAGAAAAAGAACATTAGGCACCTGTGCCTCAGTGCTATTCACATGTCTAATGTTCATTGCTGCCCTTTTGGTAAAAATGACCATTTTAATGTTTTAAGTAAGGGTTTATGTAGTAATAATCTACTGCAAATGCAATACTCAGGCTATAAATACAAATATTCGAACTAGGAAAAATGGGAAAAAACATATTTTATATAACCTCAAAGAAAATAAGAGTAGGTGCAGTGTTAATTTTTTTTTTTTTTTTTTTTTTTTTAATGAGAAAGAATGAACTGATTTATTGTAAAGTTTCACATCTGAAAGAATTTGCATGATGGTATGGTTCGAAACTGGAATATTCAGCATTTATGTGTGGGATCAAAGGCGGAAGGAAGCATTGCTGCTTAATTTTAGGCAATAATCTCGGGCCCCAGCTTGAATAGCAGTTGGAGATGCATCTGCCACTCCTTTCTCTGCAGCAGTCCTGGCCAATATATGTCGTTGTCTAATAAAAAGTAGAATGAGGACCCCAGGTTTATATTAGCTGTATTCTTGGAGTTTCACTTACTGTACTCTAATAGGCATAACATAGTTACTTACTGTCCATACTGCTTTCTTCAACAGATCCTGTAAATACAGTTTGTGCAAATATAGGAGGGTTATCATTTATATCCAGAACTCTGACTCGAAGTTCAAGAGGTGGTTCCAAATCTATACCCGTCACTGAGTGCTTAGCAAAGCAACGTATCTAGATAAAGAGATTTACTTGTTTTAAAACCAAAAGTGAAGTAAGCAAAGTAACAATCTGAAACAAATAAATTTGTTTCTTTCTGCTCTCCCTGCCCCCCCTGGATCCATCATTATAAAGGTAAAAGAAAAGGGGGAGTACTTACAACAAATACTGGGGTTACTTCCCTATCCACTACTGATGTTATATTAATTTCTCCTGTTCTTGGGTTAACAACAAATATTCCATAGGGGGCACGATCAATTCCAACTCCAGAGATGCTGTATGTGATTGGATGGTTTTCTTCACAATCTGATCGGATCTACAATAATAGATAATAATAATTTATGCCAGTTTACTGAGGACACCTGCAGGGGTTTTTTTCCTATTAGTTCTTGTAAGAAATTCTATATAATTTCAGTTTCTCGACTACGTATCACAAGATTCAATTGTCAGAACCAATGGAAGCCTCTTCTACAAAACAGTCAGCCTAGAGATACATCTCCCTTTAAGTGCTGGAAAGGTTTTCTATTTGTCTTAAATCTTCTGGCAGGGAAGTAAAGAGGGAAACTTCCAAGAATGTCACACTGTGGCTGGACCTCAGTAAGGGCACAGTCACGATGAGAGGATAGGAAGACTTCTTCTTTGCGCTGTTGCCCACAGAAGTCATGCACTATCCTTGAACTTCTGCTCAGGAGTTTCCCAGGGTGAGAAAGAAAAGAAAAATATTGCAATGTAGTACACAGATGCTGCATACAAAGAGGCTGTCGTTGGAGCTGTCTGGGAAGTAGACTGATGGCAGTGTTCTAGGAAACCTTTGGTGAGACCTTTAGCAGCCACGTCAGTTCACTTTATCAGACTGTCTCAGCAGAGCTGGAAATATTGCATAATCTTTCTTTTATTCTACATTCCTTGCTTTGACGACTCTAAGCAAATATATTTTTAAATCTCTCTTATCAGCTTATCTTTAGAAAAACTTCCTTGTCAGTGAACACTTTTGTTTTTCTTTCTACTTACTTTGGCAATTGGATTCCTCTTAGAATTATCTTCTCCTTCTCTACAAGCTGCAGCAAATTTTATCCATTCACGTTTTTGTCTTCTGAAGGTTTTCCATCTTGCCATTCCATTTTCATCCCATTCTTTTACCTTTGACAGAGAGTTCAAGTATCATACGACCAGTAACCTCAATTCATTTTAAATTAATACAGACATTTAGAATTTCCAACAATAAGGAGAAAAGGGATTTTTATAGATCATGTTCTTTTTCATATGTCTGCAGGTTCCCAACTCTAAGAATGTACATGTTTACTTGAAAATTATTCCTATTCCTATTCCTGTTAGGTTCAGGAGAAATTCTCTTGAGAGGGTGAGCAGGTTATTACCTGCAACTGTTTAATATTTAAATATGGTTTTAGTCTTCAAGTTCAGAAATGTCTTAGTTCAGTATTTTCCATCTCATTGTTGCATCAGTTACATTTACTTTCATCAAAAAATCAGTTCTGAAATAAATATATGTTACCTCCACATGAAATCCTGTGCTGAAATCCAAGAGTACCTGCAAGAACAATAAGAAGATTGACATATACAAATGCAGGGAAAAATGCAGTGAGCAAAACCCAACTACCATACATTGTTATACTTCAGGATTGGAGCAGTTCTTTTTCTTAAATCTATTGCAATAGCCTATCTAGGCAGTAGCCACAGGATTTCCATAAATTAATTTCTGTGCAATTCTTTTTTTTTCTTAATATATCCATCCCTTGAATTCTTTGACAGCTATCACCTTCAAAATTAATTCTGTCTTTCAAGGAAGAACTTTGAGTGGATGTGCAGTAGCAAATTCAAGTTACACCTATATCAAAATACAGCTTTCACACAGATTTTTAGGTTGTAACACCTCAGCTGAAGAGAGGAGTGGTTGCAAGAGTTTTTATTGAAAAGTATGTCTCTAGGAAACTAGAAAAGGAGTATTTATTCTAAAGAATTTATTCTTTATTTTTCTTATTTAGAAAGACCTAGAGTACTTAATCAAAAAGAACAAAAATGTTTTATTGAAACTGCCCACTGATGTTGGAGAGTTTCAATGTAAGATGAAAAGCCAAGTGCAGTTATCGGGCAGATTTCCCTGGAGTGCAGTGGGCTTTCATTTGAGGTCTAACAATGCAGCCAAAGTCTTGAGTAAATAAGGGTGGCAGGATCAGATGCAATAGGTAATTACTTTAAAATGAAAATAAAAATAATAAAGAATCTCTACTTTCTTGATTAGCACAAGAGAAGGCACAGTTTAATTAACCTTGTTCCTAAATAAGATGTGAAAATGAAGTTCACTTGGTGAATGTACTTTTTCAGAGTACCTCTTTTGGGTTTAGGACCTGAGTCTGCTCTCTTCAGATGATAAAAGGTGAAGAATATGTGAATTGCAGGACTGAATGCTTGCTTCATTCATCATTGGGAGAAACAAAAATATCCAGGTGACTCAAAAATTGTTGCAGAGCTTCTCTTTTCTCGCCAAATATGGTTAACAGCTGTAGTTATCAATTTTCCACTTTCTTTCTAATTTCCCAGTATTGTTCAATAGATTTATTTATTTTTTTTTTGTCTGATGTGTTTTATCTGATGAGTTTTATGTCAGTTATACTTGGATAAAATCTGTTACAATCTTCCTCTATGGAAAGTCCTCATGGGACTTTCTTCACTTCAAATTTATTGCATTGTTCTGTCAAGGCTGGAAGATGGGCACAGACTTTTTTCCACTTACTTCATGATAAAGCATTCTCTTACATGCAACAGATTAATGAACAGCAGCTCCACCCTCCTTCTCTCTTCCCTCTTCTCCACATTTACCTATATGCCATAAGAGGTTCACCATCTGTCCTTTACAGATCAATGTCTCCAGTGATCTAATCTTGCGCAGAACATTCCCTGAGACCCTGGCACATAATGCCTGACCTAATCTACTTCTGAATGAGGAAAATTAGGTTGTGAAACTGCCCATCTGGTGTGCATATACCTTGAAATTTATCAGACTATTCGTGGAGTAAGGATTTTTTTTCTATTGACATAAACAGTTAAGAAAGTACTCTGGAGAAAAATCATCACAATATGTTAATGTTGTGCTAAAAGCACGAATACATTTTTTAATCTGAGTTTATGTTTTGGTGACTATTTAAATCTCTGCTGCAGAATGGGGTTCAAAATCATGTGAGGCCATTATTCATCTCAGAGAAGGGACAATATCAGACTCCATTTTAAACTGTGGGTTTTTTTCACACCAGTGGGAGCATCAGGCCTGTCCTTTTATAATCGACCTTAGATCTTGGGGAAGCAAGGGAGAGTAGAAGGGGCAGATTACACCCTCACCAGAGAACCTGAGTGATGAAGTCCACCAGAAATAGCACTGACTCAACGTGTTTTATCAGTTGATCCCACTGGCAGAGCAGAGCCTGCTTTGGTGAGTGCAGTGAAATCCTCTCCATCCTTAGGCTGAAATCCCTTCTGGCATGCAAGCAATTATCCTGACCCAGAAAACTATGGGTATACACCTCCCAGTGCAATGTTAGTGAATCTTGTCTACTGTCTACATCCTGTGGTCAATTCTGTTATTTAACAGTGAGACTAATACCTCACATCCAGGCACATAACTCTCATAGCAGGCTTAACTGAACTCTTTAGCAGGCCTAATTAAAAAACTGTGTTGAGTGTCCCTGAAATAAGAATTATGCCTATAAAGAAGTATGTTCTTTAAGGACATGAATATCCATAAAAACTTGATTTCAGCCTATAGGGAGTCCTGTTTTCAAGCAATGAAGAATATACATATTAAACTGGAGTTTCATCCTTTGTTTTTGAGCACCAATAATGGGAATGTCAAGAATTCATTCATCACTAATGCTGGGGATTCTAAATTTAGGCCCTCTATTTCCACACTTGTCCTGTGCTGACTAAGGAAAACCCCATTCAGCTACATGTTGCTAATGGAAGATCTTGAAAGAAGTCTTTATAGTTGTGAATCTGGGGTCCTTAGTACAGTTTGTGATATTATTTGAAAAGGCTGATCCGAACTTGATGTCTGCATTTATCTTTCTCAGTTACTGCTGTGTTACAGGAAGGAGGGCAGGCAGACACCAGACAAAGTTATCTAGTTCATCAGCTAAACCACAACCATTCTGGAGTGACATCTATCCAACTTGATCTAGGGATGGAGGTTCCTGTGCCTTCTCAACTAATGTTTTCTGGTTCTTCACTGTCACTAGCAGTTAGAATGGTCCCCCCACACCAGCTGTCTATTTCTAATATCTCTCTGTGATGCAAACCCTTTTTTTTCTAGTGCTGTTGTCAGCAGAGAGGTACTGTATCTTAGCAGCTGGCTCCAGCATACATGTAGGTAGTGAACAAATTTCCCTTCTAAACTAATATTCGAGTACAGTACTTTCCATAGATTCAGTGATTAATTAAATCAATAGGAGCCATTGGAATGTGTGGGATGCATCCTGAGGACCTTGAGGTAGGCAAGCTGATCAGAATGATGTCAAGATTTGCTGTCTTGTTAGTCTCTGAGAGACTGTGAAAAATGGAAACTCTCCAGAGAAACTAGAGGCCCATTGCACAAGCTGTTTCTGGCTTCTGTTGGAAGATGTGTAGTAAGGAAACATTTATGGTGACTATCACTTGCAAAGTGACCTGTCTGAAAGCTTGTGTTTTATCATAATGATACACAGCCTGAACCTTGTGTCCAAAATGACATCTTAGTCACACTGGAGTTATTCTGGATTTATTCTGATGTAACTGGGAATAGAGTTAGCCCCATAGGATGTGTATGGTTCTTTGCACCTTCAAAGCAATTTGCAAACAAGAATTAACTAATCATTAATTGACTGCCAAGCAATATTATACGCAATTATGGAATCCTCCCTCCTCCACCTACTCAAATCTAAATGACTGAACACGCCTTTAACGTCTTCCCAGCATTATTCATATTGGATCTGCTTCTCTCTCTTTGAAGTCAACAGCGGTATTGTTATTGGCCTGGATGGGAGGAGTGCTGAGAACTCACACATACTATATTAGTCATCAGAGTGCCATGGTAGCTCTGGTTGTGTCAGCGTTTTGGGATTTTTACATCTTTCCTACTCAGCCAAAGCTCTGACTAGTAAAGGGTTGAAATAATGATCCCTTCTCTGTATTCATTCTGCATGTCTTAAAAAAATTATAAATCAGTGCATATGAAATAATGAGAAGCAAAGTTGAAACATAAGACAAAACCTCATATTTTCAAAAGAAGCCATTTGGTATGTTTTTGTCTATACTTTTCAATTTCATAGATCACTAACCAATGCACTTCTTCCAATTTAAAGGAGAAGTTTTTCAGGATTACTTTTCTGGCATTTTGTCTTCTAACCTGCACAAGTCAGGTGTTTCTATTGCTTCCTGTGTTAGCAACTGACATCAATATTTTATGTTGTACCCAGGGTGGAGAATCCATTGCTATTTCAGCAGAAGTATGACAATGCTTGTGTCAGTCTGAAGAACATATTCCAAAGTTTTATTTATTTTAAAATATGTTTATTCAAATAACTGACCACTTTGGGAGTTTCCACTGAGATTGTTTATCTTCTGCTGAGTCATACAGAAATAATGAATTTCCATACAGTAACTGAGCTTAACCATTAGAAGAATGAACGGAAAAGTAATTTCAGTACAGGGTGTATGCCATTATCATTCAAATTTGAGTTTTTGAAATTAGTCATGCTGAGTCCCCTCAGTAAATCTCCTCAATAAAACCTGAATTTTAATATGGTTTAGAGTGCTCTAGCAGCAAATTCATCTTTGGTTATAGACCATTTTTACTTAAGAAAGTAAAACTGCAGATTTAAGAACCCAATCTTAGGTGATAATTCCTGGATGTGGAACTGCTTTAGTTTCTATTTCTACAAGAAAATTCTTTGGCAGAAAAACCTTCAGGTTCTTGGCTACATCCTGGCAGATGTTTCCTATGCATAAGCAAGGAGAGGATTTAGCCCCTTAATATTTTTATGTGCAACCAAGTTATGAGTAGGAGGTGTAACCATAGCCTAACAACTGAGGGAAAAAAAAAAAAAAAAGTAGATAACACATGGGAAAATGTAGCCAGACAAAAGTGCATATAAGAGATGTGGTGAATTTACAATTATTAGGTGTCACATGATAGCTGGCAGGAGAAGAGTCATACCTGATCAAACAGATTATTTCCATAAAACGTGTCTGTGCAAGTATCACAAACAGAACTCCCTTACTCATGAGAATAATGCCTTTGAAGTCACATGAGCAAGGGTTGCAGAATCAGTCCCACCAATGGTGAAATGCATATAGAAAATTATTAGTTTCAGGGCTGGTAAGTTTTCTTTTTTTGAAAGTGAGGTAATGTACTAAAATGTGTGTAACTCCACAGCAATTTTATTTGATACAATTTATTAGCAATATACTAACCAGACACACCATTCAGACAGGTGATTTTCATGAAAAATTAATTAATCTGAAAACCAAGACTGTTTCTCAGAATACATTAAAATTGGATACATAATTTATAATTTATTTAATCTCTACAGTTTGTCCGTCAGCTTTCTATAAAGTGCTGAAAGATGTTATTAAGCTGTACAAGCCACCATGAACACTGCTGTGCAGAAGAACACATAATAAGAACAACAGTTGTTCCCTCTTGGTAGTAAAAGTTCAATATTTGATAGTCATCAAAACAAAATAGCAGTTTTCACAATTGCTCCTTTTTCTTGACCGAACATGTATCCTGCGTCAGTCACAATTGTAACAATAATATAATGAAAGAATGAAAATTGCTCCAGAGTTCTGAAGGACGGTAAAGCAGCAAAATCTCTTTTGAATGGACAGATCTTAGATACAGTACAGTCAACCTTTTTTGAACATCAACACGTAAGGAGTATGCACCACCAGGTAACTGAGTAAAACAAATAGTCACTAATGCTACATGAAAATCCAGAAGTGCTAGCATGATGTGTAGCATGCGAATCTCAGAGACCTCTGCGCTGCATTAAGCAAGCTGAAACTCATCCGAACCATAACTTGTTTTTGCCAAGTTTTGTCACTGTTTGCTTGGCAGTGCCCTGTGTTTGTTAGTTCTACTTTACCGACTGTAGAGCTGTCACCTAAAATTAATGGATTATCTTTTCAAAGTAAGTTTTAGAATTTAATATTCTCTAACAAAAAACACTTTTCCCCTGACTATAACATTTCTAGAGCGGTCAGTAATGAGAAGTTAACAAATATTTGTGGTTAATAAAGTGTAAAATGTAAAATTGTGTGAAAGCCACAAAAGGACATAACTATAATAGAAATCCTACTCATCAATCTTCAGGGCCTTAAACCTCTGCCTAATTTCAGAAGAGCAGCACAGATGAGCAAAAACGGTTCACACAAAAAACATATTGCAGCTGTAGAAGGGCCTCCATAATTCTTTTAAGTCCTTTCTGGGTAATTCCGTACCTTGATGAACACATTGTGTAACTATGCCACTTGACCACTGCCACAACTTTCCTTTTACAGTGAGAAAAACAAGCCCAAAGAGCGACACTTTCGTCACGTATTCACTTGTTCAGCACATGGCGGCTCAGGCACTAATGCACTACAAGACAGGAATGCTTTGTGATGTGAAATAATAGGACAAGTCTTGATTTTTACTCAGCTAAGATCTTCACTAAATTTCATGTTTTTCTCTTGAATATAGCCGTAGGATTTGGCCAGCTCTGAAGTGCTCTTCCTAATGAGTTTAGAAAAAGAGATTTGCTCTTCATATTCCCTCAACAGATAAAAAAAAAAAAAGACATAGAACCAAATGATATCCAGACAAGTTATTAGGATTTTTATAACGATAAGACTTTGATTGATAACAGTGACTCCTTAAATAGTAGCCACAGACAACATTCACCTGAAAAGTCATGCATTAAACATAAAAAGTCACATATTGACGTCAACAGACTGCAGAAATACAAAATCAAAAGAAACATTTGTCAGCATTTAATGAAAAACTAAATTATTTGTATAGAATCTTCAGAAGTGCAGTTTAAAATAAACAAAGTTTTGGGTTTTATGCTAAATGTCACAAGATTTTTTTGGGGGAGTAGATTACACTGTAAAATGTAAGGGTCTGCTGAGAAAGACACAACTAGCATAATCACAGAGTTTACAAGTATAGTTCTAAAATCTGACTTACCAATAAAAGGAACAGAAAAGCAGCTGTTCGGTGAGGGAGCCAATCCATGGCATCTGACTTCTTGGATACAAGTCCAACTGAGTTATGGTTACAAGCCTGTTCCTTTTCCCCTCCCCCCCCCCAACTCTGGTGTCTATTTAAAAAGACACTCGGTAGATGTCCTTATACTCAGCTCTTCAAAGTGTCTCTGCCTCCCTCTGAGGGAAGCACTGAAGATGCTGTATAACAGAGTGTCTTTCCCCACCCCAAAATCCTGGGCTGGTCTCACCTGAAACGCTTGACAACATCATTATTGCTTGCAGGTAAAATCTGAGAGACACACCTTAATTCTTATTGCACTGAAACCCTTTGTTGGATACGAAAGGGTACGTTTTAAAAACAGAAGGCAAGCTTCGCTGAAAAGATACTGAGTGATTTATAAATTACTCACAACGTAAGGAATCATTAAAATTGTAACTTATCATTGCTTTGAATGCAGTTACCAGTTTTCTCCTTGCACCAAGTATAATAGAAGAGCTTAATGAATATTACCGTACAGAATGTGGACTTTAAGAAATGATTAGTTTGAATTAAAATTTAAGTCCGTTTGTTTACTTCCAGACACGAAGTAGACAGTTCCGTACACATTGTTCACAGAAGCGCAGCACTCAGAGCAAAATGGGGTTGTCATTAAAGAGGTAACATATTCATTTGGGGGAAAAATAGTGTTTTATTCATTAGGCCACAAGAATAACTGAAGCAGAGGAAGGAGACTTTCAGCTTTCACCAACTGCAAATCCCCCTCATGCCATACCTTTCCCTTCCTATGGGTTGTGCTCTTGTTGACATGGTGGAGAGGCAGATGTACACATGTCCCATGCCAGAGAAACAGGAGAGCTGCTCAAATCAACAGGTAGTGGAGGAAAGGGAGGATGTGCTGCACAGCTCACTTCTGGCCTCATTTTGGATGGCACGAGCATAAATATGTGAGGGACTGAGAAGTCAGAGAGGATTCCCCACTTTGCTCAGCGATAGGTCCCTTTGTTCTGGAGCAGAGGCATTGCAAATCCTTTCTTGCATCCTTGGGACACCTGAACTGCCCCGTAACAGGCAAGAAAAAAGATAGAGTGATCTGCTCTGCCACTGATCATGGGAGGAGTGTGCATGCTGCATCCCTGAAAGTGCAATATGACTTGTGTGCTCCTGAACCTGCCAAGCCCACCACAGTGCTGGACATCTCCCAGGACTGAACTCAAGCTGGGAAAAGAGGGCTCAGCACCTCTGGGGTTACTCAGCACCTCCCAGAACAAGTCCCCGTGCTCTGCTGGATAAGCAGCTTCACAGCATGCCGTGCCTACACGCCGCTTAGCATGGGTGCTTTGCTGCCCTGCAGCTGGCTGGGGCTGCCAAAGCCATTCGTGCATGTCCCTGCTGTCACTCAGCTTTTGGTACTGAACTCACTGTGCCCAGCAGTGAGTCAGCGATGCAAACTGGGACAGGCAGTGTTAAATGGATCATATCTAGAGTTTTCTCTTTTCTGGGAAATTTTCAACTGTCTGAAATTTGCTTTTGGGTTAAGTAAAAAAAAAAAAAAGTTATTTGTTGCACATATAAAATATGCATAATCTTTTATGAACAAAAGTATCTTATTTCAGAACTTTTGCTTAATCAAGTATTCCAAAAGATGCCAATTTAAAAACATTTTTCCTTCTAGATTTTCCAGATGTTTTGTTTAGAGGTGGTTTTTGTGGTTTGGGTTTTTTTTTTTTTTTTTGTTTGTTTTTTTTTTTTTTTTTGCAGAATTTTTAACATTATTTTTGGATTTTTTTTAATGTTTCATACTGTGCTGATATCATCATTATTGCAGTAACACGTATAATGCAGTAGTCAGTGGTTGAGGCAGGCCAGTATGGAATTTCAGTTTCTTCTATACTTTCTATGTAGGAGAAATACATAGAATAAGGACAAACACAGTTTCAGAATGAGTAGTTCTCAAACTTCTCTACAGACCTTCAGAGAGTTGCATCAGTAGACTACTTTTGGAGTGTCCTTGAAAGAAGACTGATAAAACTTACTTTATTTAGATTGTTGAGAAATCACAGCATTTGAAAACTACATAGGAAATCTTGATAAGAAATCAAGAAAAGCTGAAAGTGTGTATCACTCAAAACTGCTCCTACCAGTTCTCAATTTCCATTTTGACCACTGGATAGAAGTTGTTATTTCTTGCAAATATAAAGTATGCACGTTCTTTTACAGACCAAAGTATCTCTGTTTTGTAGTGTCAAATTTTCTATTAAAACAGAAGATAATTTGATCTACAAAAGATGATAAAATGCCTCAAACAACAATAATAGTACCAGCAAAAGTGAAAACAAAACCCCTAGCTGTGCCATACTTCATTATGAAGAAGAGTGCACATAGACTTGTCAGAAAAGATAAATAAGAACAACTGTTCAATGGGAAAACTTGTCATGTAATTTCAAATGAGATTTAAAAACAAATGTTCAAACTTTCAAAAATATAATTCATGCATTAATAATTAAAATATGGTTTAGTCTAAACAAAAAAGTACAGTAGATCGATCTAGCTTAAAAGACAAATCCTAAACCATTGAACATTACCCTCTGGAAATACTGGAGTTAATAAGAGAGAATTAGAGGTATCCACCTAACAGTCGTTTTTGTGCTCTTGGAGCTTTTCTCTCCTTTACATTTCGTACGAAGATTTTTGTGTTTTTTCTCTTACCCCTGTTACCACCTTACAGTACAGCAGATGAAAGGGCCTTGGATCAATGTGTAAACAGAGCTGTATAATTCAAAATATATTTGGCATATAATGCAATTAATTAAAAATTCACTTTTCATGGAAACAAATATTTTGGATCCTGTCCCTTCAGGATGAGTGATGGGGTTACCAAGTGGGAATGCTAAAGGACTCAAAGAATTTTCCAGTCAGAGAGGGACCTGGGGGGGGGTTGATTGACAGCCAGCTGAACAGGAGCCAGCAGTGTGCCCAGGTGGCCAAGAAGGCCAATGGCATCCTGGCTTTGTGTCAGCAATAGCGCGGCCAGCAGGGACAGGGAAGGGATCTTACCCCCGTACTCAGCACTGGTGAGGCCACACCTCGATTCCTGTGTTCAGTTTTGGGCCCCTCACTACAAAAAGGACATTGAATGACTCGAGCGTGTCCAGAGAAGGGCAACGCAGCTGGTGCAGGGTCTGGAGCACAGGTCATAGGAGGAGCAGCTGAGGGAACTGGGGGTGTTTAGTCTGGAGAAGAGGAGGCTGAGGGGAGACCTCATCGCCCTCTACAGCTACCTGAAAGGAGGTTGCAGGGAATTGGGGGTGAGTCTCTTTAACCAAGTAGTAAGTGATAGGACAAGAGGTAATGGCCTCAAGTTGCACCAGGGAAGGTGTAGACTGGATATTAGGAAGCATTTCTTTACAGAACGGGTTGTTAGGTGTTGGAATGGGCTGCCCAGGGAGGTGGTGGAGTCCCCATCCCTGGAGGTGTTTAAGAGTCGTGTTGACATAGCGCTGAGGGATCTGGTGTAGTTGGGAACTGTCAGTGTTAGGTCAGTGATTGGACTAGATGATCTTCAAAGTCTTTTCCAACCTAGCTGATTCTGTGATTCTGTGATTCTGAGAAACGGGGTTTCAGATCACAGTAAGATATATGCTGTAGGTATTTTCAGACACGTCTAACATGAATGTTCCTGTAGACTCACAGCCTTAACTCAAGAGTTGTACTATATGGGGAAAACACTTGAAAGGTACTAAACGTGCCTTTAAAAGTAAGCATAGTACAATCTAGGATGATAAACCCAGAACTGCCTTACGCATAAATTTATCATGATTGTATTAGACTGTTACAGAGCAGGCTAATGTGGATGTCTTAAATGAATGTCTAAATTAAAATATCACTTTTTATTTATTCCCTTTAATTCTTTTTTTTTTTCATAATATTGATCACATCTTGTAATGTTTTGTTTTTTCTTAATATTTATTTTTCAGTTTAACTTTTTTTATTTCTTTGCTTCACTTCAGTCTTTTTTTATGGGGAGTTTCATTCTGATTTTTTTTTTCTAGAAGTTTATGTTAAATATTTTGTTTTTATTCCTTAACTAAGCATATATATTTATACAATTTTATATTACCCACACCTGTAAAGAACGTGCATATACTCACTTTTGTGAGAGGCTGTATATCAGATTTCCTAAATGGCTTAAACTCTGTATTTTCTAAAGTTACTAAACATCCAGAGCAGATAATGGCAGGGCGGAAGAGCTGCAGGTGTCAAGCCAGGGGCAGAGGATGGGTAGGACAGCCCCTTTGGGCTGTAGCAAGGGCTTGGATCTACATGAGATAACCATGAACACACCCCTCATACTGCAGTCTCAGACTTAGCCTTGAGTGAAAGTCTTCTGTGTGGGAAGTGAAAAACCCCAACAACTTAAATAATTAAACTTTTCTGCTGTAGCCTTACTGTCATGATTAAAGGAAACATGTTTCCTCGGCACTTAACTGGAGGATCTGTCATTCCTAAGTCAATACAGACCTCCATTCTGAATGAGGAAGAGAGCCTAAGACTTTCCTAACTATCTGTTTTCTGGCAAGCACCCAGGAACATACATTTCAATTATTTTATCAATGCTATGTTCAGAACTACATGAAAGGGCAAAGAAGAGTTTCTGTAATAACAAGAGAAGGCAAATAGGAAATTCCATTAGCTCTACCAAAGCAGTGGATGAGGAAGTCGGCACCATTCACCCTATTTTAATATGAGGAACCCAAGGCACAGAAAGATGAAGCAACTTGTCTGAAATATCCCAGCAAGGCGGGACAGGACTCTGTCTCACCTCCTGCACTTGAAGATATCTTACAAGTGTCACATGGCAATGCACTCACTTCTGATATAACTTATTTTACATTTATTGGAGCTAGAGCTCCTGCGAACTACTTGACAGGTAGGACACAGACACACTTTGTAATGCTTATGATATACAGGTCTATGCTTCATTATATACTTTATGTTTTGATATGTTTTGGGATTCTCACTTGAGTATTAGCAGGATCACTGTTGCTGATAAAATTTTTATGGAATACAGGCTTCTTACTGGCAAGATTATTTCAGACTTTTCAGCACCCTTTTCAGTCCAAAAGAAGTTCTCTCTAACTAAAAGATTTGCTAGGATGGGTAGTGTCTCTTGTCATCAACTTCATTAACAACACCATGCATTATATTATCAACCCATCTGTTTGGATATGAAATTAGATGTTAAAATTTGATTTAGGGAAGATCACGTTAAAGGCAAATTTTCAGCTTCCTCGGAATAGATTATTTTTGCAGCCTATACATTTCAGCTTACTTATTGTTAGTAACTGTTGATAATAATAATAATAGTGATGATAACATTGTAATTTTTAAGTTGTAGAAGATGTGCGGGCAAATGTAGGAACATCATCAGAAAAAGAGCCTTCCCACAAAACGAGAAAAATTAAACATGATGTAAGGAGTAGAAGGTGAGGAAGAAAAATAAGGTGTGCAGAAATGAGAATGATTAGAGCAATGCAATCATTCTCTGTCAAACCTTTGGAGTCAACAGCTACAGGAATATGTTCACATTCACAAGTGCCCTGGGTAACAGTCAACTGATAATTTTTCAAGTAGTTAGCATCTCCCGGCTGCCTTCATATTCTCCTTATCTGGGGTACAATTTACCTTTTCTTTATAATGAACAGCTAATGAGTTTTATCTTCTGGTGAAGCCAAATTCACTGACTCTGGGGTTTGCAGTAGGGTCTAGGCTTACGAGCAGGTTAATGTTGCCTGCATGAGTTACTGTCATGACTCCCTCTGAATGAGTCCCACCTCTGAAAATCAGTATTAATGCTCTTGCCATCTCTCTACTATGAGAAGCATAGGAGCACTTCCCAGCTACTGGGCCTGGCCTCATGGCCCAGGAACTCTCCAAGACACATGTGCAAACAATGCCACTTTCTTGAGTTTTCTGTGTAAGGCAGACCTGCAGTGACAAAGCACAGAATTCTGGTATAAGATGGAAAACTCACTGTCACATCCCCATGGTGGCAGCAGCTGCGAGGTGATACCTGAGAACACATCAGGTGCTGACCAATGAAGTTCTTCAGAGGTCTTCAAGTATTGTGGTAGAAAGTCAAGAAAGGCACATAGCCCTCTCCATTTCTCTCAAACCCCAACATTATCCTCTCTTATCCATTATTATCTCCTGAGGAAGAGTTAATTCAGGAGGCAGAATTAACAGAGACTCAAGAGAAACAGTTGGTCAATATGGGCACGGGTGGAAGACCTGTGAAGAGTTAACATGTCTGTGAGTATTTGTTTAGATTCACTTACTACTGAAACATCCCAAGATTCCTCACTTTTTACCACTGTACCTCTTAGACCAAAAGAGGCTAGACAGATTTTTTTTTTTTTTTTCTCTCATTGAGTTTACTTAGACTATCTTCAATGTCTAGAAAGAAAGAACTGAAGGCCGTGATAGACTTTGGGCTGGTAGACTGGGTTTCTGAGTCCCCTGAGTTGGAGAACCATGAGTGCGGGAACAGTGATTTTACAGTTGTGGACACTGAAAATTTAAGTGACCAGATGTATCAGCTGAATGTTCACAAGTCCATGGGACCTGATGGAATTGACCCCTGAGTACTGAAGGAGCTAGCAGATATTATGGCAGGACCCTTTTTGATCATGTACTGAAGGTCTTGGGTGTCAGGGGAGGTCCCAGCTGACTCAAAGCTAGCCAATGTTATTCCAATCTACGAAAAGGGTGTGAGGAAAGATCCAGGGAACTACAAGTCTGTTAGTCTAATCTCTGATTCTGGAAAAATTTTGGAGAAGATTATACTGCATACTGTTGAAATTAATTTAATGAGTAATGGAATCATCAGGCACAGTCAAAACAGGTTCACAAAGGGAAAGTCCCGTTTAACTAATTTGATATCCTTCTGTAATAAGGTCACCTCTTAAGTGGATGGAGGGAAGTCAGTGAATGTAGTTTTTCTGGATTTTAGTAAGGCTTTTGATAGTCCCTCACAACTTCTTTCTGGACAAGTTGTGCAACTGTGGGATGAATGGGTTTATGTTGTGCTGCGTGAAGAAATGGCTGGAGGGCAGGTCTCAGAGGGTTGTGGTGAATGGGGCTGCATCTGGCTGGTGATCAGTCAGCAGCTGTCTTCCTCAGGGTTCAATTCTAGGGCCAGTTCTGTTCAAAATATTTTATCAGTCATCTGGATGCAGGAGTTGAATGCACCATTAGTAGTTTTGCTGATGATAGTAAACTGAGAGGTGCTCTTGAGGGACAAGATGCCTTGAAGAGAGGGATCTAGATGGATTGGAGTATTGGGCTATGATTACCGTGATGAAATTTAACAAGTTGAAATGCCAGATTCTTCACCTAGGATGGAGTAAAACCAGGCACAAGTATAATTTGGGAGAGGAGTGACTGGATAACAGCCCTGCAGAAAGGGATGGGAGGGGGGGGGCTGGTTGGCAGCAGGCTCAATACAAGTCAGCAGTGTGCCCTGGCAGCCAAGAGAGCAAACCACATCCTGGGGTGCATCAAACACAGCATAAACAGCCAGTCAAAAGATTATCCTGCTGTACTTAGCATTGGTGCAGTCTCACCTTGATTGCTGTGGGCAGTTCTGGGCCCCACAATTCAAGAAGGATGTGGAGGTCCTTGAATGTGTCCATAAGAGGGCAACAAAGCTGGTGAAAGGGCTGGAAGGCATGTCCTATTGGCTAAGGGATTTGGGCTTTGGAGAAAAGGAGCCTGAGGGGTGACCTCATTGCTCTCTACAGCTTCCTGAAGAGAAGTGGAGAGGGAGGTGCTGGTCTCTTCTCTCTGGTATCCAGCAAAAGGATGTGTGAGAGTGGTTCAAAGCTGCCTCAGGAGAGGTTTAGACTGGATGTCAGGAAGCATTTCTTTACCAAGAGGGTGGTCAAACACTGGAACAGGCTTCCTAGAGAGGTGGTTGATGCCCCAAGCCTCTCAGTGTTTAAGAGGTATTTGGACAATGCCCTTAATAACATGTTTTAACTTTTGATGATCCCTGAATTGGTCAGGCAGTTGGACTAGAAGATCATTGTAGGTCCCTTCCATCTGAAATAGTTCTGTTCTATTCTATTCTATTCTATTCTATTCTATTCTATTCTATTCTAATTCTATTCTATTAGTATAATAGACATCAAATAGCTCTAGAAAACAGCAGCAAGCCAGGAGCAGTACAGATCAAAGAGATCTTTGCTCAGGTGGCAAGGATCATATGCAGTGGCCAGTCTCACAAGTTATTCCTTTAAAGATATGGATGATGACCACCTTAATTTCCTTTTCTGGGTTTTACGGTTTGAGGATGCATCTTTGGTTTTCAGAAATGCCCCAGACGCAGTATGTCCCACTTCTTGCAACATATAAGGGTGCTCGGCCTTGGCCTTGTATAAACATGGGTCTCCAAAGCAGTAGCTGCAATAGGGTATAATGGTATTTGGCCAGACTAGATTTTGGTTTTGTTTCTGGTGAAAGAGTATCTGTTTTAGGGAATGGGCTCTGCCTTGCTCTTGTCTCACTTTCAGCAGAAAGAGTAACAGAGAGGACCAGGATCATGGCTCTGAGCAGGAGTCAGGACTGCTGTAGGAAAGTGAAGTCAATGACCTTCTGGCACAAAGAGAAATTCTCAATGCATCCATCACGAACAAATCTTAGCCTGACTTTTACTTCAAAAATCAAACAAAAGGGACCGTAATTTCTGCATCATTTTTACTCAAGTATCACAGAAAACAATAATACTAGAGATTTATGGTCATATTAATGAAATACGAACATCTTGTATTCCTGGTGGGATTAGCAAAGTCATTATGAATCCATATCTTCACTGGCTTCAGCCTGTGATGGTGATTTTGGAGCTGCTGTTTTGGAGATGTTTAGATGTGAAGACAAGCAGCCTTGGAGCAGAGAACTGAAACCAGAGGAGAGGCGTACTTGTTGCTGAGCTGAGGGAGAAGGTTAGCATGAGAAGGTTAGAAAGGTCAGTGGCAGGACCTGTGTGCTGCTTCACTGCAGGTTACTATGATAATATCTGGGATGCTGCATGGAAAGGATAAAGGTGCCTGTACAGTGGTCTGTTTTTTCCTACTTTACTAAATAAAGAGAAAAATTACAAAAAGTTCTGATACAATAGGAGAAAGAAAACCTGTTTAATTCAGACAGTAAGCAAAGGTTATGTGAGTGTAAAATAAATGGTTTATATTACTGTTTTTTAACATTCACAATGGCTAAAACTTCATTTGCCGTGTATAATTAATTTCCTTCTTATTAATCTAATACATTGGCTTAACCATTTTACCTGAAGACTGGTCAAATTATAAAACTATCGCAGCTCAGAACTTGCCTGACTTGCTCTGGGTATGAGTGAAGTTGATATACTTTCCTGTGCTGTGCCAACATTTTGTCAGCATTGCGAAGCTTCTGGACATAATCCACCACAAGTTTCTATTCTTACATAGGGCTGGAGACAAACTTGCAATAGACATGCATAGATTCAACAATAAAGGGTACACTATCATTTGTTTGACTTAGAAGTGGTGGAGAGCAATCAGTCTTTTACCTTAAAATGCATGAAAAAATAAAAAGCATGTTTATAAAATAAATATGTGAATTAAAAACAGCATGCTTCTGGAATTATTTCATAAAATGACTTATTTCATTAAGACATTGGAAAGATGGTCTTTGCAGTACATGTGACATAAGTATAGGCAGCTAGATAAATCATAAAGAATTATAAAAATTTAAGAGACTGTAATGTTAGTTGAAACATCCATCAGAAGCCAGGAAAGCATGTGTTTTATTAAAGGTTAATGCTGTATTTGTGTTATACTGAGCATCAAAATCAAACTGATGTCACAACATAACACATGATTGAATCTGTGTGTTGCAGTAGTGCACCAAGACTGCCCAGAAGCTGCCCTTGGCGTCAGGCCCCATTGCGTTTGTTGCTAAAACACTCATACTAACACAGTCTCTGTTCTGAGGAGCTCACAGTGCAGAAAAGGGATTCACAGTTTTAGAAAAGTTTTCAATCTCAAGTTGGTATTTTAAACCAGTCAAAACTCCACTGCTTCACTTGTAATGCTGCTTTCCTTTCTGTTCTCTGAATTAAGAACGCACTTTAAATTATTTTTATAGGTCAGTATAATACCACAGTTTCTGAATAAATGATATATTCACTATATGGATGCTGCAAACCAAGTCTACAATTACTCAGGTGACTTCGTGTCCCATGTATCCATGTATGTACATGGGTATGTACATGGTGTGTAGAAAGAGGCAGTGCGGAGAAAGAATGGAGCCTCAGGAACATCATCTTCCTGCTTCCCTCAGAGAGTGTGTAGTACTTTCCAAAGGGCTTATCTCTAAAATAAAATATCTATACACATTTGGTTCCAGACATCTTGCAGCCATTACAGATTATTAAACAACAACAAAAAAACTACTATTTCTATTAAATGGCAAATATCTTAGCATTATTATCTCTTCAATTATTAATTTCAGTGTTTTGAATCATCAGTGTTATGTGAAAGATAATTAGTGATATTATCTGAGTACATTTCTGGAATTTATATAATGCCAAAGGCTTATATTATGTGCACAGAAGCCAAACAAACAAACAAACAGGACGGAATTTAAAACTAGGTTTTGGGAATAGTAGGGTGGCTAAACCAATGTGTATAAATTAAGCCCAGTCCTAAAGTTTTAAATGTATTCTATTACTGTTTAGATAAGGCTTTTCAGTGGCTAAAGAGTAACATACTAATTCGTTTGGAAAATTTGCTTTTACCATATATTTTGTTTGACTGAAAATGCCTTAGAAATCTCATGAGCTGTCCTGCTTACAGATAAAGAAGAGAACCTCCATGCTGGGACAAAGAACAACCATAATGCTAGATTTAAAGGAGAAAGATGTCAAAGAAGCAAGAAAGGAAAGAAGCTCGAGGAACTACAGGAGCAATCTGGACCTACTCAGGACCAATTCTGTGACAAGTGGAGGCTCAGTTTCAAGCAACATTTCTAAAGGGCTTGTAAAGTCATGTCCAAGCATCTAAGTGGCATAACTTTCAAACATGTCAAGCATCACCCGATTACTGCTGCTAAAATCAGCCCTGCTAATTAGAAAACCAAGTTGGGTAACAGCATCACAGCATCACTTCAAAAGAAGATGGTTTTAAGAGTCTAACTTCAGCAGCCCCTAGAAAAAAACACAAAAAACAATAGAAAAAAACCACCATAAAATCTTGGCTTGGCAAGCTAAAGCATGAACCTCTGTGCTTACATGATTTAAAGGTGAATTTCCTTTAGATGGTACAAAGTTAGGTATCACTTTCAGCAGGTTTGACTTCAGATAAGCAAGTGGAAGAGCAAAAGCATGCCTGGGCATAAAGGACAAAGTTATAAAACCGTGTCTGGAGTACTTCTTCACTCTTTCAGTTTGCCTCCCTCAGCTGATTTGCTAACCTTTTGCACATGGTAAGGAGATTTTTTCTGGGCTTTAGGAATAATTTCACTGACTTTGTTAAAATTGTTTCAATTTTGCCGTTTGTTCTTTCAATTAAAAAAGAAAAATCTATACTGATGTTTCACATTTTTACAAGGTGGATCTTAGTAATATCCAAAGGTATGTGCATTTGGCCTTTTGATATCTGCTGCAGCTAAAAATTCCCATCTTACCTCAAACTAAGCTATTTTCTGAATGGTGATGCTACTTCACACATGCTGCAGAAGTTCTGTCTTCACAAGTGGAAGGCTTGCAAGGACACATACAACTTAGGAAATGGAGAAGTAAACACCAAGGATAAGGTCTGCATATAAACTTGAAAAGTTGAACATTCATGACAGGATAGGTTGGGGTTTTACACACACACACACACACACACACACACACACACACACACCCCTCTAGCCCCAGATAAGCCAGGAATTTAAGTCTAAATACACACAAGCAACCTCACCATCTCAATTTAAATATATTGTACTAAACCGTTCATGGTTTCTAAACCCTGAGCAATGTTATATTGTTAGCCAGTCTTACTGCTTTCAGTAAGTAAATCCCTGAAGCATAATGCTGTCATACAAGTTTTACTTTCAATTTTTTTCCATGCTTGCCATGACAATGTGACTGAAAAAGCCACGTTCTCGTCTTGGCTCAAGGAAAGTCCTGGTTGTTTGGACAACTGTGTTATCTCAAGACACCCTGCACAGGTTCTGCACCTGGATCCTTCCCCTGAAAGCTGCTGAGCAGGATGGGCAAATGAGAGGCTGCTGAAGGCAAGAACTGATGAAGATGATGGGTCTAAGGAGGTCTGTGTATTAGGAAGTGGCACTAGAGCCAGGCACCCACAACGGTGCTAGCATGCTTTGCCTAACTCTGGATGGCAGTTTAGAGGAGACATTTTAATGTTTTTCACCTATGGGTTTTAAAGGGCACGGCATTTTAATGAGGTTTTTTCATCCTATCTCCATTGACTAGCATCAGACATATCTCAGAACATACTGCTTGTCAGTCTTAGCACTTCATACATACACACTCACTTGTTTCTGGTTTAAATTAGCAATGAAATACCAGATTAGGCTATCTGGTATGATGCCCTGTCCCACCTTTATTTTTAGCATAATTTGAGAATATCTCTTCCTCCCAGCCTGTGTACAGCTCTAGCCATCTGTTTCCACCTGCAAGCCATGTGAGAGGCAGACAGAAGGATAGGTACGCTCTTCCTCCAGCTCTCACTGCTGTGGAGCTAGATGAGAGGTATCAGGAGTTTTCCTGGGTGGGTGCAACTCAAAATGCCTTCACACATGGAAAGAGAGTTAATCCCTTACCTGAGCCTTCTTCCAGGGAAGAAAGGAAGGACAGGTGAGAGAAAGGAAACCAGTGCCTTTCCTTTTAGCCCTTAGAGCCTGTACTCTAATTAATGGAGTATGCTTGAAGGTGATTACAGAAATCCCAACACAGGCTTTAGAAAGCAATGACCAGATGTTTGTATATGCTGCTGCAGGGCATGGTCAGCAATCTTCATCTACTGCCTTTTCTGAGGCTCAGGGAGTATTTACACTTCCATAGCACTAACAAACCAGCTGTCATGACACTATTGGGAGTGTGATCACTTCTTTTCAACTGACTGTATAGAGCAAGTATGTGAGCCACAAGCAAAGCATGCAGTTTCTTGTCTAATCTGACTGCTCGGGCAGTGATTGCTGTGTGAATTGCATGACTAATAGTACAAACACATTCTGAATCCAGCCTTATTCAAGTATGAACTGGGCCCCTGAAGAAGTAGCCATTTGCTTGGATGTTTTTGCTGTCTTAGTCATCACTGCATTGATAATGACTTCAGGTGCTGCCCTGCCCCTCCAAATTATTTTGGTGCATGGATACCCATGTCTTTTTTTCAGAAACGATCTTTGTGGTGTTGAGGCAATGAGAAAGTGGAAGTCATAGGGTTCAGCAATCATTAAAATATCACCACTGGCAACAGCAACTAGTAAAGTCAAAACCATATCTCTAATATAGTGCTTTATTAATAATTAGTAATTAGACATGGAAATCACTGAGTAAAATTAAGGTAATTTTCTTTTTCCTTTAAAGAGGCAGAACTGTGGCATTTCAATTCTCTGTGATCAATAGAAAATACTGAATTCCTAATTAGTGACCCATGTTCTTTCCATTTCAACAACTAGGTTTTGTTAAATGATCACAAATTTCCATATCACCCACAAAAAATATTTTAAGATATCAGATATTTAATTTGTTTTCTTGGGGAAAAAGCCAATGCCCAGTCTTGAGCCTGAAATATGTATTTTAGTGTTTTCCACAGTGTAACATTTCTGTTTTACAATTTATTTACATAACATATTACACATCATCTTCTTTAATGCAATGG
This sequence comes from Athene noctua, assembly GCF_965140245.1. Classification (NCBI taxonomy): domain Eukaryota; kingdom Metazoa; phylum Chordata; class Aves; order Strigiformes; family Strigidae; genus Athene; species Athene noctua. The sequence continues at coordinate 48,659,916 of NC_134038.1, forward strand.
CATTGTTATTTTCTGGTTTTATATCAGTACTAGTAACATAGGCATCTGATCTGTATTTAAGTTTCAGATGAAGCCTATAAAGCATTATGTCTGGCCAAGGATCTTTGCATATTCTATGCTTGTATACTGAATTTGCGAGAAGATGTCTCAATAAAAATATTAAGTGGAGATAACAACATTAAAATGTATCGCATTACTAGCCATAGACATCAGACCAAAGTTCCCTCTAGCCTAACAGCTTGCCTTCGAGAGTGGCCAAGAGCAGTTGCTTAGTGTAACAGCCAAGTTCAGACAGGATCTTTCAGAAAAGGGTCATTGGTGGTTAGGAACTTCATTAGCTGGAAATTGCATCCATATGGCTATGCCTAATAGTATTTGATGCACCTTTCTTCCATTAATTTGCTTTAACACTTTTATACCACCAAAACATCCTCTGGCAATGAGTTCCTCAGATTTAGTTATGTGCAATGTGAAAAAGTTCTTCCTTCTGTTGTTTTAAACATGAGGACTGATTATTTCACTGAATGCACTCTGTTATGAGAAGCAGCAAGTAGTCCTTCATTAGTCACCTTCTCCAGGTCATTCACCAGCATCCTACTGAACAATGGGGACTTACACAACAAAATAAAGTGCATACCTTCTAAGAATGACTACTAAATTTCTCTTTTAATCAAGAGTCAGCCTTCCCTGTAAATAACAGTCATTATGCACCATTAAGGATAAATATGGTGCATTGCTGGAAATAAAGATCAGCTTGTTTTATCTCTCCAGTTATTCTGGATTCTGTCTTTCATCTCCGAGAAGTGACTGACACAGAGACTATTGAATTCATGGAGAAGGATGTCTTTGAGTTTGCTGAACTTTGGAACAGGTCCCATGAGGGGAAATCTGCTTCTGCAGGTGAAATGGGTTTCTGTAATTTATATAGTCAAGAAGACCAAGAAAAGCCTTTGTAGGAGGCTTGAATACAGAGCCATGAAGTCAGAGTCCTAAATTATGTGAATCATGCTTTTAATTTATTCTCCTGACACAGGTACATTTGAGCACTGTACTAGAAGACCAGAAAGAGTCACCCTTGCTAGGCCTTGCAAATGCTCTGCTGAAGAACAGGTGGTGGAGATTTCTCACATCCATAAATCCAAGAAATAAGTCCCCACAGGGCCTAAAGTAGATCGCCAGTGGCTGAGCAGCATTTAGTAACTGGTGTGTCTGCTATTGATACAATGCTTCCCATAGCCTATCATGCCTGGTCTGTGGACCAGCTTTCCTTCATATCCCTCCAAAGCCTAGATTTGTATCACCTGATAAATGTAAGCATCACAAATACATATATAGTCAATAGAGTATCACCTGCTCAAGACAACTCAAAGGTGAGCCTCCAGAGATGGCTCTTTCTGGCTATTTAGAAAGTCGAAGCGACTGTGCTTCTAACGTTACGCCTTTGATGGATGGGCCTTAGTCAGGCAGGTGGGATTCATCTGGACCTGAGTTCTAAATTGTGCATGAACTGAAGATGTGGCTGATCCCTGCACTGGTCACTTAATGATGGAGAGACTCACTGTGCATTGCTCCATCATTCCTGTGTCAGCTTCTGTTGCAATCTGGCCCACGGACACCTCAGACAAGTTGCTGAGAACATCTAGACTGGGTTGGGTACCTATTACAAGTCTAATTAGAAGGAAACAATTACTGGGATTACATGTACAATTGAGATTCTGTGCAAGCAAATATCCACTTCGGCATTTATTGTAGCTTCTCTTTTAAAATACTTCTTACAAAAATGTTTGTCTCTTAATTTCCATTAATTGGGTATACAATGCAGAGATTTTATACACTTTTATACACTTCCTTTCTCACAAGATCAACTTGTTTTTGTTTATTCTGGAATCTCAAGAGACTAATTTTCTAGTTTGGTCACCATAACATGGAGGAAAGGCATTGCTCCTCTGCAAAGGTTTGATTCCTATTGCTCTCCAGTTTAATTAACAGATCTTTTACTATGCCTCTTAAAACTCCTTGCTCTCTGTTGTCTACTCTTAGTTTTCCCAGATACTGCCCGCCACAGCAGTTGCAGCTCCCGGTGATGACAGGGCTCCCTCCTCATATGACAGGAACCAAAAGGACTACAAAAACTGATGACAGTGCTCACTTGCTCTGTGTATGTTATCTAAAGAACATATTACATTTTTTTAAGTTGTGCTTACTTTAAGTCACTTGAACTTAGATATACTAGAAAATCTAGGTATACTAGATTTCTAGGTACACTAGAAAATCTATGGAAATATGTTTTCTCCATGGTGACAATTTTATTTTTCTGTTACTTTCCCATTTCTGGTGGTTTACATGGGAAAATTGTCTCTAGAAATCCCTTTTAAACCAGCGGATATATGTTTTCCTAATTTGGTTTGCATGGTATTTTGGATAAAATGCTTCACACCTAAGCCATACAAATCTAAAAGTGACCATTTTTCATTAGTGCCTGTTCTACACCCCCAGTAGCAGTATGTACTTGCTTGAACTGGTGCTGAGACCTGTGGCATTTTGGGGGGTGTCGCAGGGGTCTCCCTCAGGAAGGCAGACATTTTTAGCATGGTAGGTTCTTCCCTGTTGTATGTAGTGAAGGATCTTCTCCCTGCAGACCTGTACATCCCTCCCAGCTTCCTCTTTTGGTGTCCTCTCTGAGAAGAGCTCACTCGCCACTATGGAAGATACACAAGTTATTCCAGGTGTTATCTCTGATAATTTGGTCTATCTAATGCATGCATGAAATATGACAGCGTACACACATTCACATATTAATGAATATAATGGGAATGTATAAACAACTTGCATCTGCCAAAAGATGATGAGATACCCGTGTAATTTCAGACAATATTAAATTATCTGCCGTTTGGTTGAATTCACAGTCATCCCCTCCTCACCTCCACCCTGCATACCTTCCTCAGCTAGGGTTGTACTGGACTTTGACCTTGAGAGAAAGCTGCCTCATGTAGCAAATTAAAAAAAAAACAAACCCACATGCCACTGACCCACAGATTACCATCTTTGAGCTTCTAAGATACTTTTAAACTATTTGGGTTTTGTCATACACAAAGGGTGAGAAAGTGAAGCCAACAAGGGAAAAGCAGGTATTAAGAACAAGGATAAGTTTTCAAATACTGGATTTCACACTATTTTTTTTTTTTCTGAAAAAAGTAAATCATTACCAGCAGTTGATGCCTTTATGACTATGATGAATAAAGGATGTTGTTAGAAGCAAAGATTAAACACTAAAAATGCCTTAGTCATTGTTAGATATAAAAATGATGCCTCAACAACAACAACAATAACAACAAAAAGAAAGAGTTGTCATGATATTAGCAAGTTATCCACTTGGTTTCTCAAGAGTATGACAGTGCACATGTAATTACACAGGGAATGAGAGTGGTAAAAATGGAGAGGTGTGGCTTCATAGTGCACTGAGTACAGGCACACACCTAAGAAAACAGCCATTCACTTGGGAAACTGATAAACATTTTCTATACGCCACATCCAAGGTAACAAGCCAAACTCTGGCAAGGCAGAGTGCTTCATCCCCTGTTTCAGCTGTGTACCTGAGAAGTGCAGGTCTGGCAATCTAGCTTTAGACAGGTGCATGAACCCTAAGTGTACTTCAGCAAAGGACTAACTTTAGGTTGACTGGGAGAGCACAGCTCCAGGAAGCAATATACAGGGTGCTGCATGTTGTGCAAGGATATACCACTCTGCTCACTATACCTATGTTCTTTTTGCCCTCCCATCTTTGGACTATGATCTCACTGTAACTGTGTCTATCTTTTTTGTTAATTAGTGGCAAGCCTTTTTGGGAAAGAAAATTTGGGTTTAGTCATGTTTATAAAAATTATGGTGTGGTATAAATATATTAGTAGTAATGATAATAATGGTAATAACAATGGGGAAACAAGAAAACTTCGGTGCACAACCAAAACTTACTCAGATATTTCAGACTTGAAAGGAACAGCAGACAAAACAAGAAACGTAAAGAATCTATAAGAAATGAAAAAAAGAAAAAACCTGTTAAAATAAAGGAATGCTGAATATTTTGGATAATGGGACTAGATGCCTATAATAAGCTTATAGGAGAACTTTGTATATTATGAAAGCAATTAGTTCTCTCTGTGTAAAATACACAGTCTTCTAAAATAACCTAATAGTCTTTTTCTTAGCAGTTGTCAAAAAAGCTAAGAAGGGTAATAAATCAACCTCACTCTACTGGTACAACTGGATTTAGGAAACTGCTGAGAAAGACAGTGACACAGCCAGTAGTTCGGTATGGAAATTGCTAAGAAAGCAAAAAGCAGAATGTCATTCTCTTGAGTGAATGTAGCTCTTTCAGCTTATACCAGATCCATAGATTAGGGGCAAAAACAGTTTTTCTAAGAATGCTGTTAAAAACTCAGTCATGATTTATCATGACTAAAAAGCCAGTCCTTCAAAATACCCCTACCTAAACCAGCTCCCACTATGGACTCTATTTCTGCCCTTCTTTGCTGTTGATCACTAGAAATTACTGGAAAATATTATCTGATGTATTTATACCTTATACAATCTTGGACTTTCTCATTTTCTGGGAAAAAAACCCCAAAACATTGTGATGTCTAATTTCACCATAAAGATAAAATGATTTGAAGAAAGGTCATCAAAATATTCACACTTTTCTAAATCACTTCATATTTGATTCTTTACCTTAGAAAGGTATACAGTGCAGGTTCAACCAGTTTTGGAATAAGAGGAGGAGGCCATCTGGAAAAGTTTGAGGAATCTGCAAATAAGTAATTTGTGGTGGCTGCAGTGAGTTGAGTTGGCACTTGATATTTTTTCCTGGAAAAGAAAGGTACCATCATCAAGAAAGGTGGTACTTGGCTAGTGTCTCTGCACAGACATAGCAAGCAAAGCAAAAGGGTTGGACAACCAGTATCAATGGAAGAACATTCCTAAACCTTGGTTTTCACCCTCAGTTGCAATTTCTCAGATGCTTCTCCTAGTCCGTCCTCCTGCCCCTCCTGGTGCAAGTGGTACTTCTATGGAGAGCAGTATGGATGAGTTCTCTCTGTTGGTCACTGTTGCCTTTCATTAACCTACTGCACCAATTTCCTCCCGAGCACCTTTGCTTTGGGGTGTGGTTTTCAGAACAGCAGTGGCGGCTGGTGTAATAAACTCCTTCTACCCTCGGCCCGCTGCATTAAGTTGCTACACCAGAGGAAGCAGTTCATGCATTTTAAGGCTAGAGGGGACCATTACAATAATTTTACTTGCTATGCATTAGAAGCAGAATACATAATTCAGAAATATATCTGGTCTCAAATTAATGCCTTTGTGTGCTGGAGATTCCATTGCTTCCCCTGGTTATTTGCTTAATATCTATTATATTTCTACCTGAAAAGTTGGCACTGCATTTACAGGTTGTGTTTCTCTAGCATACAGATTCCAGATTCTGAGTCTTGCTATGGCTTAATTTACTGAAGTTAGAAACCTTTAATGTCAAAATCTTCCACTCATGTATGTAAGTATGGCACATGAAAATACCTATATACCTCTCTGCTCCCAGTCACAAGGGGTAACACCAGCAACAATCACAACTTGCTTTTCCTCCTAGAAGAAGACATCACAGCTGCAAGACATTTTCCTCAGTCTCTGTTGACAAAAGCAGTCTCCATCTTTTAATCTAGAACTCCCTGTTTTTCTTCTCTTTGCATCTCAACTATGCAATTAAATTTAAAAACATAGATGGCCAATTACATACTACCAACAGCAGACTTTGAGAGGAGAAAAGCAAGACTAGTGGGCAACAGCCATTCAAAACTTCCTAGTAACTAGTTGCCATTGTAAGAGTGATTGATGAGGGGATGTTAGACTGTATCCAAATGCTCCTGTGCCATTTCTTTTCTACCCACCATAATTCCCCTGCACACCAGGACACAGTCTTTGCTCTCCCTGATCCTCTTCTCCTCATGCAGTCATGAAATCACATGAAAGTGATGCCTCAGAGAGCTTGCTTGTCCCAGAAGGAAGTACCCAGAAAGGCCACAAGCATATCTGAGGAGGAGGATGTTTTTTGTCTCCTTTCAGCCCCTAAACTGCATCCATTGGTAAGGCTGGAAACTCTAGTTGTAGGAGCATAAGGTAGTTGTAGGAGCATGCAAACTTCATGAAGTTCAACAAGGCCAAGTACAAGGTCCTGCACATGGATTGAGGCAATCGCAGACACAAATACAGGTTGGGCGATGAGTGGATTGAGAGCAGCCCTGCAGAGAAGGACTTGGAGGTATTGATGGATGGAAAACTGACTATGACCCAGCAATGTGCACTCACAGCCCAGAAAGCCAACTGCATCCTGGGCTGCATCAAGTGTGGCCAGCAGGTCGAGGGAGGTGGTTCTCCCTCTCTACTCAGATTTTGTGAGACCTCACCTGGAGTGCTGTGTCTAGCTCTGTGTCCCCCAACATAAGACAGACATGGACCTGCTTGAGCAGGTCCAGAGGAGGCAACAAAGATGATCAGGGGACTGGAGCACTTCCCTTCTGAGGACAGGCTGAGAGAGTTGAAGTTTTTCAGCCTAGAAAAGAAAAGACTCCAAGGAGACCTTATAGCAGCCTTCCAGTACTTAAAGGGGGCCTACAGGAGAGATGGGGAGGGATTTTTCATCAGGGAGTGTAGTAATAGAATGAGGGGTAATGGATCTAAACTGAAGGAGGGCAGATTTAGATTAGATACAAGGAAGAAATTCTTTACTGTGAGGGTGGTGAGACACAGGAACGAATTGCCCAGAAAAGTTGTGGATGCCCCTTCCCTGGAAGTGATCAAGGCCAGGGATAGGGCTTTGAGCAACCTGGTCTAGTGGAAGGTGTCCCTGCCCATGGCAGAGGTTTTGGAACTAGATGCTCTTTAAGGTCGCTTCCAACACAAACAATTCTATGATTCTATTTATGGCTAAAAAGAAAAGGAGCTGAGTGATCCTAATCCGTTCCCAAAATCTTTGGGGTAATGTCCTAGTGTAGTTGAGGATAATAATTAAAAAAATGCTTATTATTTTTTGTGAGAAAAGGGTATCATACCCAGTCTACATGTGCCTTTCTCATATGCAGAAGGGATTACACATATTTTAAATACAAATTCTGTGTAACCTGATTTCCAGGACAAAAAAGGAAACAAGGAGGGAAGAATACACTGGAATTCCCCTGGCTAGTCTGGAGGAATCTTAGTTCATTTAAATTTATGTACCTAACTTGGGTAAATCAAATAGGAGCACAGTTTCCCTGTGCAGTCAGTGGAGATGAAGTCTCCTCTAGAAGATGAATCAGAGCGTCCAGGATCTCAATTACTTGCTGGAGACGCTTATCTCCTCCCAATGACTACAGAGGGTGCACAGGATGACGACGTTTAGCAAGTCAGAGCATCAGCTAGAGGCCTACAGTGAGTTGACTTTCCATCTCTCTGAAGAAATCCTCTGTACCTATATTTCTCCACTTATAGAAGTTATTCTGCATGGTGTGATTACAGATATAATGTTGTATCACTTAAGTGAGCTACATGGCATGTCCAACTCTAAACTTTGTCTTTTGGATGTTTAGTGATCCTGCAGCATCACATTGTCATTTTTGTTAAATTAAAAGTAAATATCTAAATTAATAAACTGCTCTTAACTCCTAAGTAGTTCGCAATATAGGATGTTTACACACAGTATTAGCTGCTAATTGGTCACACGCTCATCTGCAGGTCTTTGTGGATGCTTAGCACAAAGCTAAAGCTGACTTCTAAAAAGAGAGAAGGATGATTCTGTGGTTAGGGTGTACGTGTGGCTAGTTGCGTCTCCTGTCACCCTTCTTCTGCAACACAGGGTTAGGCATCTACTCACATTTCAACTTCAGTGCTCAAACTATTCATTAAATTGAAAATATTGTCTTTTTCTAGAGTCGTTGCTATAACTTGTACTGGAGATGAGCACCATCAGGGTGCAATGCAGCCAAGTGCAAGATCAGTTGTTCATCCCTGAAAGTATTTTCAATGAAGTATGGAAGTTTTGTTTGGTGAACTCAAGCTTTCAAGCAGCTTGTCTAACTGAAGAGGCTCTTTCTCCTTTGCAGCTTCTTTCATCTTTTGCTTCATCACTTTGTAGTTGTGTCAAGCAGGACATGTAAACTTCCAGAGATAAATGAATACCACACATTCCATCAGGCTCATGCTCCACAGTCCTTTCAGTGCCTTAAACATATGAGTTTCAAAGCTTTGACAGCTGGTTGGAAAAGAAGCCTCAAGGCTTATGCTCTGCTTACATATGTTACCAGTCCACTTCTGCATAGCTTGCTAAACAAGCTCCGGTGTCTATGTTGCAGCTGAATTTAGAAGAAATTCCACAGAGGTATGAGAAGTCAAAAGAAAATCTATCCTGTCATTTGCAGATTACAAATTCAGCCAACAAGTAGGTATTCATATCCCTTAAACTTGGAAATCAACCATACGATCCACGGCAATGGTAGCTGAATTTTTTTTGGCCTAGAAACCATATGTGAGTTGAAATATGCTGAATTTGAGCATGCTTGGAGACATAGGCACGAGAAGGATGAATCACCTCTGAGAGCTGGCATCATTCAAACTGCCCTAGCCAGTATCAGCGGTAGTCACTGAGCCTGAGGGACAGCTGAGCTCCTCAGTGAGGGGATAGAAGTCTGCACAGCAATTTTACAGCAGTATGCAAGGCAGAGGAAGTTTGAGGGAGTTGTGCCTGCAATTCCTGCATGTCCAGTTGCCATAGCTACACCACTCATGAGGTTATGTGTAGTCTGCAGACACCCTAGATACACGGGTGATTGAAAACACTTGCATTGCACTGGAGTCCTCTACTAGGAAGGTTATCTTTGTTAGGAAGGTTATCTTCACTCGGGACTGTAGACACCTGCATAGCAGACTTCCTCTGGGTTGCATTGTGGTTTAACATGGTAAGAGTTAAAGCAGTGTGTCTCTCTTACAAAATTCAATCCTGCTTTTCCTCCTCATATGAGGAGTCCCACAGAGCCAGACAAACAAGCTGGGCTTGTATGTTACATGTATATCAGCCTTTGAACTAAACTCTACTTTCAGTTACACATCCATGAATTGGAGTAATTCTTGCACTTCACTGAAACTAGCTGGGATGTTTTCATTGCTGTTACAGAGGAAACACGATAGCTCTGGACCTTTTCAGACATTTTGGAGTTCCAAGAGCAATTTCCTAGTACAACAGCAAAGGGCCAAGTGAAACATATAATTCTTACTGTAATCATTTGGTCATCCTTGCTCTCTGAAGGCAGATCTATTCAGAAAAATAAATATTTCTGACTGGGCTTCTATAATAAGGCAGTCATTGATCAGAATTGAGCTACAGCTTTAACTAATCCTGAAATTCAGAAGTCTAAGGAGCCTTACAAAGCATTTGTCTGATTTATTGACCTTGTGCAAGCATGTTTTATTTTTTTTTTAATTTTTTTTAAGTAGTAGAACTGTTCTACAAGAGAGAGGAACAGTTTTCTTCCAGTTGGAAGAAATATGACAAGAAGACAGGCCCATGAAGTAAAGGAGTTTGCTGTGAACATTGTGATTTTGCTTCTTTTCCCTAAAGCAAAGGATTTTAGTGTAGGTTCTGAAGTAAATGTTTGTAAAAAAATATTTCACAGAGAAAGATACATTAGTAATAGTGTTGGCTGCGAAGAGCAGAGGAAACCTGTGAAGTGAGAAACAACAGTTCGTGCAGAAACTTAGTTTTAATAAGATCAAGTTTTGCCTTGCCGTGTTTTGAAACTATCTGGAAGAGCCTGTTGTCTTCCACAAAGAACAAACACAGCTAAAATTACTAACGCAATGACTCTACTTAACAAACAACTTAATACCTGCAGACTTTCTAACTGGGTGTGGAGGTGTAATTTGCTCTTTTGGATCTTTCTGCTTGGACAGAAGCCAATGTAAACTTCCAAGCCAAGGGAGTTTAAATCCTGATTTAAAAACCATTTTCTAAAGCTCTTGGTTCCCATGAAAGCCTGATATCTATTTAATAACCAGAGATTTGGATACAATTGAAACATTTTGGATGCTTTCTCTGAGTAAAGTATAATACATAAAAGCAGAAGCACAAACATGCTTTAGAACACACAAATACCTATGCAGCACACCTTGGTCATTCTAGGTTAATAAAAGGAAATATTTACAAATTTAAAGTATCTGTTTATATGTATTAGATCATCAAGCACAGGCATGTGCGTTAAAAATATTTTTTTATATGAAGGCTGCATTGTACTTCTAATATCTTTGCATATCAGGTGTTGTTGTTTATAATTTTAACTGGAGAAAATCTCTGCAATGAATTCCAGACACTTTCACATTGTCAGAAAAATATTTTGAATATTTTTTTTGAGTCACAGCAACCAGATGTAATGGTAAAACTTTCTACTTATGACTAAGAGATCATGTACATTTCTGTTTACCTTTTTATAAAACTACCTTCGACATCTTTAACCTGTGAATGCTGGAAAGGCTTCAAGGCTCTCATTATGCAAATGCATTGACTTTTTTTCCCCCAAATCCAGACTAATTTCCACTCATCAAAATATGTGACATACTTTCATCTGTCATGTAAAACAGACAAAACTTTAAATTAATTTAAAAATACAAGGATTTAAATCAATCATTGGAAAAACTTTTAAACAGTAGCTAATTAGACAAACTTTCTTATCATTCAGCTAGATCTGAATGGTTTGTAAAGTATTTGTGGCTTATATAGTCATAGCCTGGGTGGAAGCTCAGGGTAGAAATCAGGAAAACAGATTTCTGAAAGTATTGCTCTTTAGAGAAAAAGGAATGGAAAGAGGACTAGAGCTGGGACTCCCACCTTCTTTGTGTGACAGTCACCTAAGATGGGTGGATACAGAGGTAGGAGACAGACAAACTACCACTGCAAGAAACGTGCACAGGAAGGACTGTGCTCTAGCGACTGACCCTGCTGTGCCTGGGCATGCCCCAGTTTATACACCCTGTCACACTCAGGTCTCTTCTGCAAGTCTAAGTTTATATCAGAAGCAGAAGGAAGACACAAGCCTCATTTCCGCTTGGTTTAACTTTTGCCCTTTGTTATATATTTTTTTTTTCTCCTTGTAATAATTTTTTATTCTGCCGATTTAGACTTGCCATTAGTGAGGTAATGCTGCTCTGCTTTTCCAGTTTTCTTTGTGATACACTCCGACATGTTGTCTTCACTTCTCAGTATACAGCACGTCTGGAGGGCAAAGTGGCCCAGGTGAAAACAAAACCACAGCTATAATACCGACTATAATACTGATGATCGTGCAACCACACCAGAGATGAGCTAATTCTCCCTTGGCAGACCTGGGGCCAGAGGCAATGCAGTGGATCTCTGACAGCTGCATTTTTGCCAGAGAGAACTGATAAAAAAATTTTTGGAGTGAAATTCTAAAGAAGCTGCATCAGGAACTCCCCAACACAAATAACAGGCTATCAGCACTGGTGTCATTTCATCTGTGCTAATATTGCAGATGTTATAGGACGACAGAACATTCAATAGCAACTATTCTGACTTTACTGAGGTTATATACACATTTTTACAGAACTGATATTTAAAGTCATCCTGGCTTATTTGTTAATGCAGGGAATGCTTGCTGTAGGAACTAAAAATAATGAGGGTAAATTGCAATGTTAAAATTAAGCAGAAAAAAAATCTCTTTTGAAGTATTGCCCTGTGGCGTTCACTTAGACTAGTTTGGTCAGGTTTGGGAAGTGTTAGAAGACGGAGGATCTGAAAATGCGGAGAATCTCAGTTCTGACATGAGAGAAAAGGCATTTTACCCATCTCATCACTGACAGATGTAAGACTGAGCAAGACAGAGGCAAACCTTCTAAAGATTTCAATGTGGAAAAAAACATGTGACAAGCAGGTAAGCTAAGTATTATTCATGCTATTTCAACATTTTAAAGGCATGTTTTCTCCTAAATGCTTTTTCTAATTAAACAGTATGTGCTTTACGGAGCTGGCTAGTTCCTGGGTGCCTCCAAGAGAGAGGTGCAGGGAAACCAGGCCACTCTCTCCAGCTGAATGGGACCCGAATGCAAAATGTTGGTCTGGAGGTTTCTGCTCCGGGAACCTGACAACCAGAGGCCTGTGCTACTGCGGGGAGAGAGTCCTGTTGGACTGGAAAATGTGCTCTGCATACCAGAAAATGTCTAGGAAGAACATTAAGGAATGATGCAAATACTTTCTTCCAGAAGGAAGCTCTGGGGAACATGCCTACATATTGCTTTACCTTCCCGTAGCTATGCCACCTTGCATGGGGTGTTTCACCCTGCTTACCCAGGTGTGAAATGATGGATTCATCCTCTCTGAAAAACCTGTTTTTTCCGAGGAGATGGGGATGAAGTAAAGCTTGCGCTCCGCTCTGGGCAGAGTGAGATTCCTTCTGGCTGTCCCAGTGACTTTGCAAGAGTGACCTGTACCACTTCTCTGCTTTTTCTGATTTGTGTCTAGTTAAATAAAAGGTTTATCCCATAATCTTTACTCTTAAGGGAACTTCCCCCCCCCCCCCCCCCCCCCGGCCCCGATCTCAGTATGATCTCAAGTCTTTGCTACCAAAGGCAGTTTTAAAAAAATTTTCTTATGTAAAAATGGGTGATTCATGCCTCTGTATACATAGGGACAGTGGCGGGTGAAACCCTTATCCCCTCCTTTCTCTGTAACCAGAGTTAAACTATGAAACTATGAAGAAAAACAAAACAAAACAAAACCCAAGCTTCTAGGCAAATGGGGACTCCCTTCACTTTACATTATGAAGAGGGCTTTAAAGTGGACACAATCCATCTATGCTGTGTCCATTTACAGTGCCTGTGTTATGTAAAATGACCTTTGTGAAACAAAAAATCAGGCCAAAAATGTTCAAAATTCAGTATCTATGGCATGTAATGCTTATAATAATTTATGGACACGGGTAGCATCAAATTCTAAAAGGCATCTAAGGGAAAGGATGTTCTTTTTAAGTTTTACAGATCAAGAGAAGAACATGGGAAACACTCAGTGCAAACCTCAGACCAACTGCTAGCACAGAACTTGCTCTCAGTTGTACATGTTAAAAGGTCATATGTGGCACTACTGATAACACTTATAATTGCATGGTTATATTCTGCATTTTTGCATGCATTGAAGCCTGTATATTGATTTGTTCATGATGCTGCCACCTTCAGGAATTAAGTTTTATGTAAATTTAAAGTAACTGTAGTTGTGAGATGAAATAATTCTAACGGTAATCTAAGTTTATCTAAATTGCCAGGTATGTAAATCACACTGGATTCTCTGTTCATCTTGTAGATCATCTCTGAATTTAGCCTTCGTAGTCTAAGGCTAAGAAATTCTAAAGCAATCTAAGGCTGATTCAATTAGTGTGCCAAGGGACCGGGTAAGGGTGTGCTATGTTAAGCAGATAGCAAAAAGCAATATGAATGTGTAAATTAAAGTAAATCAACTCACCTTTTAAATTATTCCCACTCTGTGAATATATTCCACCAGATGGATCAAAAGGGTTAGATGTTCAAATGTTCCTTGGAGGCACAGGCTGTAGCAAAAAAAGGTGTGGAATTGAAACGAGCAAAAGATATTTTTTCCATCCCTTTGAACTATTAGAGATTTTCAAATGAATCCTGCACTGCACTGGAATGAAAAGGGGATCTTCCAAAGTTTTAAATGCCATTCACATCAGAATAGTAACTATGGTAGCTCGCATAGTTAGTAGACTTTGATAGAATGTAAAATATAATTATTTCACTCTTTGCTTCGAATAATTAAGAGCAAAGATTTGTTCCAAGGTCTTTCCTATTCCGAGAAAGTAACTTAATCAGTTGGCTATTTTAAACTATGCCTTGCTCAAGCTCTTCTATTAGATCTGTTTAACATACTCTTACAAAAACTATGTTCACAGTATCACAAGGCCCAATATTAATTTATCTAGTTTTTTGATGTCTGCAATGTGTATGTCTACACATCTGACCTAGTCACACAGAGTCACCTAGTCACCATCTGTAGTCAGGGGAAGTAGAGTAAATATGATCAATGCCACATAGGGCAAAATTAACCTGATCAAATGTAGGCATCTAGTTTGGGATGAGATACATCCATCAAATATTGGCCAGATCTCTGCTGACTATAAAAAAGCCTAAGTTCAGATGTTTGTGTCAGTGTAGTAAACATTCATTTAATCACGAGTCTCACACAATTCCTCACATTAACTAAATTTCAGGGATTGCTTATGATACTTACCTTGTGTGTTTGGGAACAAAGGTTGAATGTTTCCTTTACTAATTTTCTCACATCCTCCTAACCTTTCATACCTGGTCTACACTGTAAAAACAATTAAATACTTTTTGGTCAGCAAGCCTGATTCTATGATTGAACTGATTTTTGTAGGATATAGCTTCAACTTGGGTTTGCAAGCAAGTATTTTCCCAATTCTTTATCTGTTCTTTAAATCATGTTTCAGCTGAAATAAAATTTGCATGTATAAATTTTATTACTTAATTTTCCTAAAAAGTTGCTCAGAAATCGAAACTTTCCTGCCTAAAAGTGAGTTTTTGCCATAAGAAAAGACTTTCAGTTTATAAAAGGTATTTTTTCTCGTATCAGAAATAAAATTCATCCTTCCTTCCTTTCTCTTTTTAAAAGTTTAATGAAATGCAGAATTATGGCATTTGTGTATCATAGCTTTGAATTTATTGTAGGGAAAAAAGGTAAATATCATGAAAATTTTTACTTTTCTTTGTTAGCCAGTCCCTGTCTTATGCTGTCCATTTTCCAGGTAATATAGTAAACAGAAAGTTAATTATCTTATAGGAAGAAAAAAACCCCCAACAACTCTGTAATATCCTTGTGTACCCTACAGATTTTATCTGATTCTAACTTCTGATGATTTCAGTTTCATAATTATACATAGGTGCCTAAAATAAGACTTCGGTTTGAACTGCTTGAAATGCAACATAAAAGAACTACACACTCCAAATACAGTATTAACTTGGCTTGCTATAATATTGGAAGGTAACATGCAGATAAATTAATTACGGGACAGAGGGTTTGTGAATTGCCCAAGGCTATACCACAAACCCAAGAAAGCCCAATTTAACTTCTGGCTCAAGCCAAAGGGATTCTTTCGACTGACTTCAATAGGAATTGGCCTGGATCCAGAAGAGAGAGAGAGGATGCTATCAGACATCAACCGCTTTACCTTGATAGAGACCTGAGACAGATATGTTTTTGGAGGATTACTTTAAACAGCAAGGGAAGAGCCTTGATGGTGTAAATAGATGGATGCAGCCTCACCCTCAAATACTTCCCCTTCTGAATCTGAAACAAATGGGTTACAGTGTACGTTTTCAAATTTTGCCCTTTCCTTTATCATTTGACCTCAACTTCTCTTGTGGCAGTAATACGCCTCAGGTGTAACGGCATTGTTTTTTCTTTTTGATGTGTGACTTTGAGAAAAAGAGTGTAAATGAAGGTGGAAATGCTAGAGGAATCTAATCAGCTGTAAACCCCATGGAATTATAACAATTTTTATTTTACATCTTCTAATAGGAGGAAACAGTTCGTAGTTACAGGACAATGTTTTTGTCTTCTCCAAAACCAAGAGATAATTTTCATTGATTGCACTTTTCCAAGTCACTATATTTTATACAAGAATTCATGGAGAAAGGAATAAATACAAATAAAGACAAATGACAAGTCAATTTGGAAAAACTTCAAAACCAAAAGTTATTTGCATTTTTAGAAGGTTGGTTTTTTTTTTTTTTTTTTCTGTTAAGTCTGAAAGTTGTGTTAAAAAGCTTGGATGTGAGTTAGCTCATGGAATATGGCCCTTTGGTTTCCCAATTACATAATAATAACAACTTTACTATGGGAATGGCTAATTTCTATGTCAAATAGAAAATAAAAGATCCCTGCAAGGTACTTTCCAGTATAGTGGATTACCTCAACAACGTGATTTCATCACCCCAATATCATTGCCATATGCAATAACTAATGTTTCAGAGGCCTGATGAAACGTCACCTCCAACCTCCAGTCCATCATATTCAGGATATAAATATTCTTTTATTTTTGTTCTTTGCTTCTCTCTTTGCAAGAAAATGAGTAATCACTTTCTCTACAAATAAAGCCATTAGAATGAAGAATAAAAATTTTGTCAGGGGAGACTTCATTTTGTACAGCAATTCAAGTTTAAAGTACAAGTAGTTGAAATCATAATTGAAATGTGTGATTTATTCAAAACGTGGAGTAATATTCATTCTTGCATCCACATACATTTTGTGCAAACACACAAACAAACAAAACCAAACAGACAAAAGCCCAGGTGTATTTCTTACATATTTGTTTCCTGTCCACAATATGTCTCTTAGGAAGCTAACAAAATGGATTCAGACTTTATATAAAGCAGCAAGTATACCTGGTTAAAACAATCCAAAATTTACAAAATTATATCACAGGTACTTTATGGTACTTTATGGTATGAAATGGTACTTTAAGTTTATGGACCTCAGAAAGCGTGTAGATGAGCTGCAGTTTAACAAGCATCTGATAACAGAGGAATGTGGGGCCTGGTTTTGAGCCTTTAAAAAAATGAGTGATGAGTTTACAAAATAATGAACGAACCTTTTTTTCAGTAGGGAGAAAATAACTTATTATGAATAGTCAGTCTAAATATAGGCAGAAATGAGGCAAAGAGTTAACACTGAAATCAGTCAGTTCAAATGCAGGAGTACTCTAAGTAAGTCTCTTTTTATATGCATTTCAGATCAGTTTTCATATATATATAAAGGTATGGACTGAGTGTAAGTCTACCAAATAATAAAATGCTTATTTTTTCTAAAGAGATTAACTTACTGTTATGAGTTTAGAGTTGAAGCCCAAGGCCCAAGCGTTCCCATCTTCATTCTCTCCCCTAACATCGATTACTTCTGCAATAGAAGAAGTGTAGCAAGACACGCCAATTCCCAAGATCTGTTTTTCCTTCTGAAAACCAAACAGACCATATAACAGTATTTAAAAAGCCATGGTGAGTGCTCCAGTAGTTAATGTTTCTGCAATACTTTAGGCTCCCCCCAAACCAGATTTTGATGTTACGGTATCCTATAAGTAATACAGAACTTCACTCTTTGGCAGCCATGAAATCCTTGAGGGCTTCACATAGAGCCTGTTCAAGGCTCTTTGGAAATATATACTTAATTCGGGGGGTGGCTGAGTGAGGTATAAGGGAAGGGAAAGGGACAAGTAGTAGGATGCTGTTCCTGTGTCAAGGAGGCCAGTGGTGCTCTTGGAGAACTCTACCTCTCTGGGAGTTAGGGAGTGATGGGAGAGATTGTCAAGGGAGAGTGAAGGTAATGAAAGAAAGCTAGGCAGGCACACTGCCATGTTCAGGGGCTGGGAGATGCTCATAAATGTAATGGAAAAGGGCCTTCCTCTGTTTTGTCTCAGACTATGTTATCTCTATATAGAGATGCTCCCACAGACCCTCCCACAGTTTCATTTATCTTGAAATTACCTCCCTCCTCTTCTGCTTTCTTCTTTCTTCAGCAGCTTTGAACAAGTTATGATGCCTCCTCTAGGTCTCCTCTTCTTTGGACTAAGCAATGAAAATTCTTTCGAACTGTTATCATAGGCCAAGTTTCTAAGGCCTTTGATCAACTTTGTAGCTCTCTTGCGGGCATCTTACAAATGACCCACATGAAAAAAGCCTTATGAGAGACGAGGAGGTCAGAAAGTTGGGTTGTATGTCTTACAAAAAGTGCTTCTGTTTATATATCAGGATTATGAGGATAATAATAATTTTGCTGTTTCTACAGGTTGTTTTTCTGCAGTACCTAAAAACCTTGGATCCAACTCAGCTTGTGATCCTCAAAAACTTAGAGTCTATTTTGCATACTTGTTGCTTAGTTAGCCACTCTCCATCTCATATTTGTGAAGCTAAATATTTTTATGCAGAAGCAGTATATCTTTGATATAACTCACACAGGTGGAATTACTTCATTCTTTAAAATTATAAACTGTATGTATTGTTAAAGCCAAACTCACTGCTGTTACACTGAATAGAATTTGTTCCCATAGATACAAGTTTTCTAGTAGCAAAATTGAATGTGTGTTTTGTGTTTGCATGTGTCACCGTGGGTTGAATGGAGTACTTGAGTATGTGGAAATAATGTTGATAAATCACTACTAGCATTTGTACATCAACATGCATGCTGCAGCTTGGTTTTCATAGCATTCTACTAACATGGATCAGAGCATTCCTTGCTCTTTTCAGTACCTATTGGCCTTGTTTAGGAGCACAAGACATCTGCATATTTTTTGGGAAAAAAAAAACAACGAAAACAAACAAGAAGGAAAAGAAAGCCTAAACTCATAAGAAAACATTTAGTCTTTATCATTATCTGAAGGTGGAATACATTTGCTGTTTAACATCTATTTACAGAATTATTTTCATCTGGCTTTTTGCGAAAAGAGAGATAAGTAAGGGTGGGCAAAACTGGCTGGATGTATATTTGTTTTGCTGAATCATTCCTCCTAGATTTCATTTAACCACACAAAGGACAACTGTTTCAGATCTGAGTTGGATTTTATATGATCTTTGAGGGAATGGTTATCATGAAAGAGATAAACACACCAGGAAAATATAAACAGTGAAAAGGACAAGTTGTCTTCTTCAGGTTTGATGTGGTTTGATATGGTGTAAATATGGTAATTAGTAAAGAAATGTATCAGTGAGCTCTGGAGAACATCAGAGATTGTGTAGAACGTTATGACACAGAGACTTTAAAGAGAGAACAAGATACTGCCTGTTCCTCAGCTTTGACTGAAAAACACAGTCCAAGAAAACAACAGAAAAATAGTCTTGACAAGTTACTCTCTACTTAATTGGTATGCAATCCAATGTGTCTCATCATGCATGTTAATATTCTTGAAGGATAGTGAGTAGGCTTGTTTCTCAGTTCACTTTGTTACTGTCAGTGCTCCCAAGAACTGTTTCAAAAAAATCAACGGTATTATGCAGATGTAAAAAGGTTCAATTGATTAGGAAAGAAGACTTACTGTGCTTACAATAGTTCACAGAAGGTGCCATTGTTATTCTCTACTCCATTACTCTCTACTACATCTTTCCTTGTACAGTCATTTATAAAGTGAGAACTAGCAATTACATATTTCATATTACAGGTCTTTATAACTGTAATTATTTTCTACACACTTTCCACAGGGGAAAATGATTCCTTAAACTGGAGTGATTGATTCTGAAGGTCGTTTTGACTAAGGACTGCATTATTTGTCAACCAAAATATTTTTGAGGACTGCAAAGGGACTTAAAGTGTTCTGAAGACATCTTCCTTTTTACTTTTCAAAGCATTTCCTGTCGGAAGGACTACTATGACCAATGACATAAAGTAGGTGTGAATGACAGTACTCCTGATTGGCTCAAAATTGTTCATTATGCATTACACTGACTAACAATAGTAAAAGTTAAGACAAAGAATTTCTTATAGAAAAGGTGTTACTGGAATCTTAGATGTAATTAACTCTTTCCTAAGAGTAACTTCTTGGATGAAAGTAAACTTTGTCAACTGTAATTAACTATTATATTTATGATACAACACTTTAACAGTTTATCTCCTAAGATAGATAATGTTCAAAGATGCACCAGGGGAGGATTAGACTGAACTATAAGAAACATTTCTTTAACAAGAGGGTGGTCAAACATGGGAACAGGCTTCCTAGAGAGGTGGTTGATACCCCAAGCCTGTCAGTGTTTAAGAGACATTTGGACAGAGCCCTTAATAACATGATTTAACTTTTAGTCAGCCTTGAATTGGTCAGGCAGTTGGACCAGATGATGTAGGTCCCTTCCAACTGAAATTATTCTATTCTATTCTATTCTATTCTATTCTATTCTATTCTATTCTATTCTATTCTATTCTATTCTATTCTATTCTATTCTATTCTAAAGATCAGTCGTACCTTGAGAGTCTGCTTCTTTAATCATGTTTGTGCTATCAGCCATTTTTTGCTTCAGTCTGTAGAGAATGAGCTATCACACTTGGCGAAAAATCTTTTGGTTATTAATATGACTGTATCTAAAAGAGAGCACCTTCAGCCTCCCAGGAGAATCAGCTGAGAAACAACTGTACTAAAAGACTGACAAAGATTAATCAAACAACAGATAAGGACTGAAATACCATTCAGTGGTAACCAGACAAACACTAAAATCAATTTTTGACAAACATGTTTATCTTTTCAATACCTTTAAGGAAACAATTATTAAACAAGAATCTGACAGATTTCCTGCAGTAAATGCAGGCTCAATTAATTATTTTCAAGTTTTCCTATAAAAATTTTGAGCACTAATACAACAAAAAATTGTTTTGAAATGGTACTATAGATCAAAGAAGAAATATTTACTATAAACAATCAAATATTAACTACACCATAAACCAGTGCATGAAGCAGTGGAAAAGCTACACAAAGGAATTAAACTGTGAGCTTTTTTTACATTCATTAGCTATTTAGCAACAGAATGAGAAAAAATAATTTTGTCAGGTGTTTTTATTTTTGACAGTAAATTTAAGTCACATTCCATTTACTTTGAAGGAGGAAAATCACAAAGAATTTTATGGACTTCCACATCAGATATACTGAGAAAAACCCATTCTTGTGAACTACACGCACAATCCAAAATGCTGTAAAAAAATCACAGTATTACAATTGTTGCGTTTGTAGAAACACTGAGTTTTTATTTGCTGGCTGAAGGAATATGATAATTTTTTAATCTATATTGCTCATTCTTTCAAAAGTAACTACATACTTATTATTCCTGTGAACTTTATTTTTTACTGAAGCTGGTATCATGCTGACATGAAAAGCCTCCTGCCACCTTGGTGTGTTTTGCGAAGTGCTCTGGTTTTTCCTACTTCTCACTCCAGAGTATCTAGTCCTCTGCACATTCGATGTAGAGCTGTAGTTCTCCTAGGACTAAGCAACACCTTAGATGACAGAGCAGCTAATACCCCGGAGTCCTGCTCTGGCACCTCAGGTAGGCTAGGACAAGCCCGGCGTTGCCACCAGCTGGCCATGTGTCCCTGTACTTCCCTAATGAAAACATGGAGATTGAGTCTACCCCGAGGAATGTGGTGGGAGGGGTGTTAGTATGTGTTCTACTTACATTATCAGTTCCAAATAGCCCAATAAACTGGTATGAATAACAAAGACCTTTTGTTTGCCCGACTACATAGCAATACTTCCAGAATAAATGATTCCTGTTCATGAAAAACACCACTTAGAAACAGTTCTGGAATAAATCAAAGCAGATTTTTTTTTTAAATGGGCATGTGATTACCAATGCAAGAAACCTTTTGCTTATAATAATATTTGTGATTTTTATATTTATTCACATATGTATTACATGTATGTTGCATATATGTTGTACATATGCATTAAAAATCCAGGTGTAAAAGACACATTTTCAAACAAATAAAACAATATTTCTTATTTTAAGTAACTTAGGTGACCACCACAGTGGATTTACTGTCTGAAGGTGATAACCACATAAGGAAATAAAACATTGCACAATGCTAAAATATTTCACCTGGCAATCTTGAATTGTTTTTAACACCACAGAGGTGAAACGTGAGTCTCCTGTGAATGCTAAAAAGCCTACATCTGCAACCATCAGCATGGCCTGGAAATCAGTTCTGCCTGCTTCTTTAAAGAGGTGATCACAGCATTAAGCGAAAAAGAATAAATAAAGAAGAGCCATGGAGCATGGCCCAGCTGACCACAGCAAGCTGGGTACAATCTCGCCTTTCTAAAGTGACTCTTATTTCAGACTCTTACAGACAGACTAGCTGAGACAAAGTTAGAGCTCAACTTGCTTAACTAGTTCAGTTTTATTTAGAGAATAAGGTAAAGTTCACAATGAAGACTGAATTTTCCTGTATTTTCTCAGTCCTACTATGCTGTCTAGTTTTTTGCCAGTTTTAGAGCTACAAGCACCTCATACTGAAATAAATGCCAAGACATTTTAAAAGGATAGCTGTGGGGATATCTGCCCCACCTTTCTGCTCATGGTCGCCTCCCCACAGCCGTATCACAGAAGTGGACATGAACCAGTTCCTCAAGCACGACAGTTCACGGCCTGGCGTGTTAACGTTAACCAAAGGGGATGTTGGTTAATGCACCAGACTGAATTGTAGAAGCCAAACTTTGGCCCGATCTTGATGAGACTGTGAGAAATCTGAAGGGGAAAACAAATCTTACACCTTCTGTTACCTTGTTCCTTATAGATTCTAGAGATTTCTCATCTTTTCCCACTAGGATTTTTTGCTGACGGGCACCGTGATTCTCAAACCTGTGACAAAACTGTGTTTTGCTCAGGGTTTGTGCTGGAGTGTGTGTCATATTAACGGAGAATTTTATAGGCTGGGATTTAGCGGAACAGGGCAAATGAGGGAGAAAGAAAAAAAAAAAAAAGTGGGTTTTTGAGCATGCAAGTGAAAAGTTCATGCTGGAGTCACAGCTTTTAAAAACCATACTTAAAAACCCACAGCAGGAACTGAAGACTCTAAAAAGAGCTGTGAAGTGTGATTGGAAATAAGTCTAATGAAGAGACCAGGTAGCACACTACCTCTGAGCTATACGCTGGACAAATCACTCGGTCCTCCAGTTCTGTTGCCACCAACCCTGTTAGCAAAAGTTTTAGAGAGCTTGAGTATATGAATCCCGAATGAAAATGGTAACTGAAGTGGATTTTAGTCCTGTAACATTTTACCAGAAGCATTTTGCGTAGGTCTTAAAAAGAAACCGCGCACTGAACATGTTACTTGGTATCTCAGCATGAGAGACAGTGTGTTGCCAAGCAAAACCACATTCCCCTACTTCTCAAGTCTCTTAAAAATTTTATTGCCCATTAAATATTTGTTTTCTCAGCCTGAAGTTGAAACCACAGCACTATAAACATTGTTAACAAATGCTATTTGAGGTTTTGACTGAAACCTCACTCAGATGTGAGAGTCATCGGACTTTCTCAGAGAATCAGCTGTGAGTCTGAGCAAAAAACCTAGCCTGGGTGATGACAGACTGCAAGTACCGTGCTGCTGGAGCTGAAAAGTCGTGTGGCCTTCTCCCTTGTGGAGGGAGGTGGGGAGTGCCCCCTGAGTCCACTTCTTCTGGGCAAGTCCCATGCCTGGGACTCTGCATGGTGGAGCTATCATTGCTGACCAGAGGGTGCAAGAAGGATTCACAGCTTTATTCTGCAGTTTGAAAATAAGCAAAGTCTTCTATTCAGAACCTCCTGGCATTCATAGAATCAGAAAATCAGGTTTTTTGTCCTTAGAAATGTGCTTTTTGTGTTGAGATACAAACAGAAAAAATATTGAATTGATTTAAAAATGATCTATTAAAGCTGAAATTTAATGTGTCAAAGCAGCATTATTCTTTTTAATCCCTTTTTAGACATTTAGGCCTAGCCTAGTATGTAACTCCTTAGAATTTACATTAGAGAATAAATCATGCTGTGTTTCTGATACAGCTGCATAAAAGTTTAGGTGAAGAGAAATGCATACATATTTGTGACTTATATCTGGAAATAGGGGTCATCTGCCAATTTATTTTTGTCTGTAAGGAAAAATATTAATGTATTTTTATCAGGTGCATTATAATATGGTCACTCAGAAAGTGTTGCTAAAAGGCTGGTTCTACTGCCTACAAAGCACTTATTTCACCAAAACTCCTGTGTGATATAGAAATGGGATATTTATTACTCTAAATTAATCTACCCCATAAAAATTTTATTTTCAAAGCAGTCTAATTTTAAAAAAAAAATCAGAATGTGTAAAAAATGTTGCTTTTTGAATATGTCAGCATTGAAAGACAAATGAACATGCCCTCATCTTGAATTTCTCTTTGAGTGTACAAGTTAGCCTGACTTCTTCAACAACTTAAAAGGTATGAAAGAATTACAATTCACACATACTTGCCCGATGATTTATCCACTAGTCAGATGGTTACTTCTTAGTGGTATCAACAGCATCAGTTCGGTAAATATGAATATTCATGTGGAGAGTATGACTAAAGCAAGTTCAACAGCACAGCCACACAGATACATGTTGATGTTATTGAAGAACTACAGATAGCAAAATATTTGCACTCACAACGTGTTGGGCCTATTTTATTAACTGACTACACAATGGTCTGGTGAACTTCTCAGTTCAGTGAGTAAGGAGATCAAGTTTCTAATAATTTTGCATGAGGATATTTATCCTAATCATCCTAAGAGCTTTAATACATAGTTGGCATGAAATTCTATTTTTTTTTTTTTAATCAGAAGCTATTATTGCTACATAGGGTGAAAGAAGCAGTCTTTTATTCTTCACAATTTTCATAATAACATGGGCATTTCCCATGTGTATTTGCAGAACTTAATGATATAAGAGATCTACAATATTAAGTATGAAGGTAAAAACTGTGTATGAATGTTTCTAAATTACACAGTCACAAATTCATTCGTTTGGGATACTACATTGGTATAAACAAGAGAAGAATGTAGCTAACAATCTTCAAAATGGCAAACAAATAGCCAATTAATTCTATATTATTATAATTCCTATATGGATAAGATAGAGAAGTTCAGGGCTTTGCCCAAGGCCACAGGTAGAGCTGGAAATTCATCAAGGATTAAAATGAAGGACAAACAGCTTATCCTTCAGTCCACACTTCTTGTAGACTGTCCAGTAAAGACCATACGCAGCTAGATCAGATACATAAGACTATTTGACCTTTATTTAATAAAACTTGTCTAAAAAATTGTGTATTATGTGTAAAAAAATAAATGTACACACAAGCATTTAATTTATTTTATTTTACAGTCTTTGACAAGTTTACCGACTAAATAGGTCAAATAAAGATTCTGTTCTGTCAGCATACTGACTTGTACCTAGTGTTCTGATGCCATCAAGAAAGAATGTGTCATTGAGTTTCATCTTTTGTGTGAAAGAAAGAAAAAGTAACAAATCCTAAAAGTGATTAAACCAGAACAATGGAGAAACATAATTGAATGCTATTATCCATTTTTGCCATATGCATATATATATGAGATATATATACACATGTGTACATACACACACACATATATATTTGTTTCAGTATGCATGCAAGAGTAAAGATTTTATCGCCTGCAACATGAGGATAGTGCATAAACTCTATAACTCGTTTCTAGCTGTATAAAGACAGATCAAAGATTTAGCCCAGGTGTGGCTCTAGAGTTTCATTGCTCAAGGCTAATTATTCACAAAAAGTCCCCACCCTAGAGAGTTGTCTAGCAGGTTTATCTTTTGGATGGTAGACATTTTAGAGAAGACACTACCTAAGCTCAGCTATTTTGTATGACACACTACAGCATCCAAAACAATTTCACAGATTTTATGAGATATTTGACCAACTGCAGATTATACATGAATGTAGTTTTCCCTCCCAGAAGCAGACAGGAGTTTCCAAGACCTTCAGCTCATGCTGAGCTTTAATTAAAACCAATTTCAGTGACCAGGAAAAAGCACAATACTATAAAGACTGATGAAACTTTTAACTTCATAAAGAACAAACCTACTACAAACATGACCAAAATACGTGAATCATACTACATACGATAAAATAACTCAGTTGAGAATGTGCCAGCTATCATCATAGTTCAAAAAATTACTTTAGACACCATTTTAAAAGACAGCCTCTACCTTTATTCACCTATGAGTCATCAACTGTAATTAAGACTGTTCCAGTTTGTGTCAAGAAAAAAAAGATTTATTGCAATCTGTCCTTGTCATAACTACAAGGAGGATTAGCAAAGAAAAACAATAGCACTCTTTTAGAGACAATAACTCTATCCTGGGCACCAAGTTAAATCTAGACAGTCCTGCTTATTGTTACAATGCTCTGAATCTCTTAAAATATTTTCTTCTGGATTTCTTTTTAATGGTACAGCTGGACCATTCAGGAGCTTCACTCAATTATTTGAGCAAGAACTCTATAGAAAACATTTACCTCATTTCTCAGTAGTAGCAACCCATTTATTAAAATGATTAGCAATATTTTATTTAAACAAACCATTTTTCTCTAGCAGTCAAGACTGTGATGACACTGATTCTGCCTTCCTCTTCTTTCATTTGAAATAAATATTTTTTCTCCTCTCTGCCCTGGTATTTTTGTATCTGCCTGTTAGAAATGTCTTGATAGTATAGAAAAGTAACAACATATGCCTCATACAAAGTTTTCAAGAGGTTAAGTAAGCTAAGCAGTCAATTTGCATGAATATTTGAATTTAACAGTAAAAGCTGAGATTCTTACTCAGTAAAAATTGTCCTAGAAGACAATCAGTTGCCATTTGACTCAAGGTTAATGATTTTAAAAGGACATCTGAAGAACTTTTTATCTTCCAATAATTTACAAACACTAACAAATCAATAAAATACATTCATAGGGAAGGTGTCATTATGCAGTTTTGGGATGCAGATACTTTGTTAGAGGAAAGAGAAATACATATGAGTGATTATGTGAGCTCTTATGGGGATCAGAAAGGCTGTTTTTTATTGCTGTGTTTAGTCCACTATACTGCACCTGCCATAAAATATTTCACCCACTTATTAAGGGCTATTTCTGCATAGAGAAAGGCTGCTGGGTGACTGGACAGGATGCTCTAGTATAGCCACAGGCCACCAAAGACTGGCTTCCTCTTTAAGTTAGGTAGGCAAGTATCCTCTTTCCCTTCCCTCTGTAAAAACAGTATTTTACTCAATTAACTTTATTAGGTGGTTATAACTCCCATGAATAGGTAAACAGAAACTGTTTCTGTGTTTTGTGGCTTCACAGGATTCAGCCTTTCAGGAAGATGGAATCTGTGTTGAAATGTCAATGCATTTAATACTTTTGATACCAATGAGAAAGCCTTGTATGACTTTTTTTGTACAGTAAAAATAAAGTTGTAATAAATTAAATAACATTTTTTCAGGTAATTCTGATTCCAGGTGTGATTCTCCCCCTAGTTCAGTTTGTCAATAATCTTGGCTATATGTACCAGATTAGATCACAAAGATCCCTTCCTTCCTTTACACCAATGAATTAATTTCTTCCTCGGTTCCCATCTATGAGCCGTGTAATTGGAAAAATACTGTATTAGTATAATTTGGATGTCACTTTCTGAGCAGACTAATGTATCTTTAGTTGTTTTTTTTTGGTTTTTTTTTTTTCAGTTCAATAATATGATGGAGAAGAATTTAAATAATAATAAAGTAAGTAGCTTAATCTTCCTGCCGTTTTTACATATGTGTATATGTACATGCTCTCCTCACTGTGTTACAGCTGGGCTTTTGACAAGAGTACAGTTTTCTTGAAGTCCAACAGAAAGCAGTAAGTTCAAAAAGATTCTTCGTGATGTCATCAGAACAACTTTTGTAAGTGGCAGCAGCTTGAAGGAGGAGGTAGAAGTTACCTGAGATCTTAGGAATAGGTGCATGAGACTGGCTTCATCCATCATATCAGGGGTTGATCTTACCAAATCCAGTCTTGGCATAGATGGAGAAATAACGTTATTTGAAATAAGTAAGAACTTTACATACTTTAAGCACTTGACTGTAGTATCATTTACTTGATTTTGGGTCTTGTGTGTGATATGAGACTTGCAAGTGATGTGATGCTTAAGATGGTTTTAATCAGAGCAATCAGGAAGTCTCAGAGCTATAATGTAGGCTCTTAATATGGATTCTGATGACCACCTGCAAGCCCCAACGGTTAAAATGCAAAGTCTTGTGAAGAAAGCTTATGGATGGTAGTCTGAAATTTGATCATAGACATTCTATATGATCACAGTTATCCTATATTAATAATTGTTACTTTTCTGTTTAGTAAAACAAAGACACTGAAAAAAGTGTATAGGAGTAGTCTCTGTCACTTGTGTCATATCATTAGTGAAGCCTTATTTGCAATCATCTAATAGCAAAAGGCTGGTCTAATTTGTAGCACATGCTATGTAAGGAAGTTAGATATAAGCTACCTGACCTTGGGCTCAAATATATGGAGACTATCATATCTTACATGTCTGCTAACTCCACTCAGGTGGGTGGGGATTAAGTGAACACTAAATAAATAGTGTTTATAATAGCTTATACTTTATTTAGTGTAAATAACCCTAAGTAAACAGCTTATAAAGCAGCATAAAAAGATGACACAGTTTACTAATGGTATTGTCCACAGCACATGTATTACTTCTTTCTCTGGGAAAAGAAAAAGGAGGAAAAGGTGGCAAGGAGCTCTCAGGGACACAGTGACTCCTGAGGGTAACCGAAGGTGAGCCAGAGCTCACTGGCCATACCTGGCTCAGAACTCTGACCTGAAATGCTTGTCATGCTAGTATGGAAACAGCAGCAAGGAGGTGATGTTGTCATAAACGTATGAACATTAGTGGTTCACCTGTGCATGCATGGAATTGGAGACAGAAAATCAGAATGCGAGGAATTTTGTAGACTAAATGTGACTGGAGATTTCTATTTTTTAAAAATTTTTTTTAAATTTTTTTTGAATTGCATATTTTGGAGAGGGAGGGGAAGGAAAAGAAGCACTGCAGAAAAAGAAACCGGGTTATATGAATACATAGTGTTTTCAGGAACTTTGCAACTTAAATTATTTAAGAAATTAAATCTACTAAATCAGAACCAGAACGTTAATTTTTTCATGAGCTTCTGCAGATGACACACCTTATTTTAACTGATTATTATACAAATCATGAGCTATGAAGATAATTGCTTCCCTGGCCAAATGACAAAGGAATTCTTATTTCCAGTATATGCCCTGTTGAATGCCGAAGGCATTGTACATGCTAAGGCTAATGCTTTGCTGTATAATAGACACTTACTGATTAGTAGTTCTCAAGCTTAATTTGGTTATGGTATGATAAATTAGGGAGTGTCTTTCTAAGTAAAACTGACATAATGCTTTTTTTCCACTGGAACTAAAATAAATCTATGCTTCCAATACAGCACCTCCAGAAAAGTTAATTAGATTAAAATGAAAGCATCTTTTGCATTTCATGTATTTGACAATTTAAAAAAAAATATTCTCATTCTTCTCATGTTTGAGTGTTGTGCCTGTCTAATTGTTTTCCAAAGTTACATTAAGCAACATGATTACCAGGCTCACGTGTGGGTCCTTTGACTATATTTCTCCTCAGGGGAAGTAATGTATTTTTTTTTTTTCTTTACATTCTACTAATGTTTTTATTTGTAAGAAGCCAAAGAAGCCTGCCTTTAATGATTTGGCTTTTGTGTGGGATACACACATTTCTCTAGTTTGAACCCTAGCAAAGGGGAGGAAACTAAATGCATTTACCTGGAGGAGGTTTCTGGGAATATTGATGCTGGAGTGTCACTGTAAAGGGAATAGACGGTGATTAGATCTATGGTGTCTCGCCGGTAGCTGGGGGTGAGAGAGAGCATAATGCCTTCTGCTGGAAGGAGAGTGGACTCTGTGTTTTGGGAAAATTTTGTAACAGAGAGGGAAGAGTTTTTATATCCCTTCGGCCTAAGTGACTGCCCAGCAATCAGGTAAGGCAGGAAAGCACATGCAGCTGGTTGTTATTCTGTCTGAATACGTAGCTCTTTCCCATGCTTGATAAAGATTGATGAGGTTTTGAACCCTTGCCAAAAATATACCTGTGGGACTCAAATCAAGATCATCTTTGGAAAGATGAGTTATATAGCTAGAAAGCCTTTGAGACTGAGGCTGTGAGAAAGAACAAGAATTCAGGAAGTAGGTCCAGCTTCATCTGGTGGGCTTGGGCAGCCCATATCCATAAGCCTGCAGCAGGTAGGAGTCTGTGCTGAGCAGGTGACCTCAGTAAGACCCTGAGGTCTGCTCAGCTGAGCAGATACTGAGGAGCCCGGTAAACACCCTAGGACTATGTACAGCAACTTGGTATAAACTGTTTTGAGATTAGTGGGTTTACACCTGTTTACCTGCCTTAAATAAGCTCTGAATATCCTCACTAAGGAAAAAGGACAAGGAGCCAAATTGCTACCAAAATATGCAAAATGCATGCCAGAGTAAATAGATGAAACATAAAAAAAAAATATTTGTGCAGGCAAATAAGGGGCTTTACGGGCTTCAAAGCAGTAGGAGGGAGAAACTTTACAGCATTGTCTCTGATGTTTGTACTGTTTTCCACTGTTCATGTGGGAATAGTTACCAAAGATCACTGGTCACATTCAAGAGAGGAAAAGAGTAATGTATTCACACACAGCCTTATTATTCCCACTCGGCTAGAAGATAAACATAACTGTTATTTATAAATAGAAATATTTATTATATATCTATAAATATCTTTACATATTTGGGTCACACAATGAAACCCCACAGACATTACATTACAGATTCCACTTTCAATTTAATATCCCATGAGGACAATAAGTCTCACATGATGAGGAGAAGGTGATTCTGGTGTTCCTACCATTACTGGCCTATTACTATAAGAATATCAACATAAAATTGAGTCAGTACTTAAATCAGTGATATTACTGTAATGGAGGTTGTAGACCACGCCATATAACTAATATGTATGTCTATTCATATCTCAGCTTGGCTTCTCTAGAAGACAAGGATTGTCTCAGGGAAGATACAAAAGAATCATTTGAATTTCATTAATAACTATTTTTAGTTATTAATAAGTGAGTTATTAAAAGTGTGAGAGAAAAAGAAGAGAGAAGAAAAAAGACAAAAGCCCAAATGAAAAGGCAGAATACTTTTCTAGTTACAGAAGCACAGAATAGTTGAGATGGGAAGGAGATTGTCTAGTCCAACAACACTCAGAGTCACCTACAGCACATTGCCTATGACCTAGTCTTATTCTAGCTACTTTAATTTATCAAAAAATCATCACCTACTATGGGCTCTACTATCTTTCTAACTTTCTATAAGATTGGAAGTTATAGGTGGATGGTAGGAAGGATACACCATCTATCCTCTCCAAGTTCACAGCATATATCATCTGTCATTCTTTCAAGATCAAAGTTCTTAATATGAAAGTACTGTCACAAATGCTTATAAAGCTATTCCGATATAGCCATTAGCCAGTAAGACACAGATTGTACCGCTGACTTTTGAAAACTGCTATGTGGCTGAAGACCACAGGACATGCATGATGAAGCCTGAGTATCTGAGAGGCAGAAGTTGTCAGGATGTGATAGTATATCCCAGATGCCCACTGTCCCATTTTGGGTATAGCTGGCATGGGTGTGCAGCTGAGCTGCAAGGTGATCCAGAAGTCCCTGCTGACTTGCTTCCACCCAGTCGTCGTGCTGATGTAAGTCCATTCCTTCATCCTTCACTTTGGGGCACAAAGTTAATGGAAGCCATTAAAGAATTGCAGTAATTCAGATATTTATTAGTGGTTGAAGAATGAATGGATAGTTCAGGAAAGGTTGCAATGAAGAGGAAGGGCAGGGACAATTTGTTCTTTCAAACAAGCTAAAAGTTTGTGTGAAAAACAAACAAAAGTTTGCAGCTCTATAACACCTTGAAACCAAAGTTCTCCTAGTTGGAAAGACTTGAGTTGCATAATCTGAGTGCATGCATTTATCATCCTTGACAAATACAGAAATAAAACAGAAATCAAACCAAGGTCACGTTTGATATTCAGACAAATGTGTAAAAAAATATCTACTATCTTGTCATTGGTACTGCTTTATTCATAAGTTTTTCCAAAAGGCCAAAATCTTGTTTCTTAGCATTCTCCTTACAGGGTGAAAATAGGACACCTGAAATGCCCATCATCTGCCATCGGATATAATTACTGGTGTTATTTGTTTAAAGTATTCTGTACCTGGGCTACAGAATACTGAATCAGCTCTGATAGAAGTCAATACTGCTTTATATCAGAATGTTCCACAAAAATCTGTTCAGCCCAAGGGCACTGCATTGTTTAAAATTTTAAAAACAAACCTACTTAGGAGAACATCTTATATGATGCCATTCAGTGTGTATATTGATACCTGAGCTAACATATATGTTCATAGGCATGTAATAGCACCATGAAGAAACACGAGGTAAGGTTTCGAAACAGCATAGCAGCTTTTCAGCTAATTAGTCTGAATACAATGTGTCACTGATGAAGTTAACAGTGCTAGCTTAGTACTAAGCATTTCTGCTCTATTGCACAGTACAGACTTCCCCGTAATGTTATGCATGTTAGATTATTTAGGTACTTTGACAAGTTTCCTAGTTGCACATATAATTTCATATATCTCGAGTAGATTCACACTGAATATATCTAAAAATAAATGTAAAAATAGGCTTTTGGTCACACAGCAACTACCACAACACCACCACTTTGCTGTCAGTCTTTTGGTAGAGCAACCTCAGCAATTGAGCCACAATTCAACCACAAAAGGGACACGACTGACCATCCCTGAGACAGAAAACCCAAGGGGAGAGATAGTGTTTCCTGAAGTGAAAACACTGCATACTGGAGGTGGAGAAGTAAGCCATGAAAGGGGTGTTGACTATGAAACCATAACACTATTTCCTTGATGATGGTTTTTAAAATGTTTTCCTCAGTAACTGAGCTAATGTTCCAGCTCCTCAGAAAACTCTACAGTGGGGCTTCTCTCTGTGGCACTCTCCAAAAAACAAGTTTTAATGATGACTGAAATATAAAACACAGTCTAATCGCTTGGTTTGAGTTAATCCGATATTTTAAGAAAGACAAACAGGCTAAGGGTCGAAGGCTGTACTAGAACACAGCTGATCTGAATCTTTTTCTGGGCCCTTCCAGCAGACTCCACATCCTTGGACAAGCCACTTCACAGCTTAGTACCTTGGTTTATTTCCCTGTAGAACTGGCTACAGACATTCCTACCCTGTGAGATGATTCAAGGAAGTTTCAGAAGAAGGATGCTAATTAGGAAGAAATAGCCACAAAACAGTAAGTAACTTTGTATTGAGCTTAATGGATACCCATCAATCAATATCACAATGATCAATGTGACTGTATGCAGAAGATCCAGTAATATCTGTCTTTAGGACTGCTTTCATTCCCCTTTTGTGAACAACGCACTAACCTGGCATTTTCAACAATTCTTTCTTTGTTCAGAATGGTTGCCCTCTTTGTTTTATCTGCTTTGGTATAAAAATGAAACAAACAAATGAAGCTGATCTAGTGATAATTCATTTGGGGTCCAGGAACACACAAGTGAGAAAATATGCAGTATTTCTTGATGTTTATCACCACTGGGCCCTCTGCTTCTTTTCCAATAAAACCCACTGTGGTATGCATGCATCTCACTGTGTTTGCACACTGCTTCATTTGCTTATGCTATTCTTTGCCTATCTGCCCCTCCTATGTATACATTTATTATATAAATAGCTATGAGTTAGTGACTTTTCTGTGATCTGCCCAGGAGCTTTAATAGTAAGCTGTTGATGTTCAAAAGTAACTTACTGATATGAGAAACAACAACAAAACTCTCCCCAAACAAGAAAACACAAACATTTAGCAAGTGCTTGACCTTGATGTGGTGAAAAGCTCATGTGTTCCCATAATCCTGTAGCTACTCCAATGGCAGTGATGGTGTCAGCATGACACTGTGATCACCCAAGCTGGATGGACAGGGTACAGAACAAGGGATATGGCACTGGCCATTCAGTTTGCCTGTAAAAATACCAGGAAACTCAAATAAGCCATGGAAAGATCAAGGTTGATAAATAACAAGGTTGTCTCATGAGGATGTATGACCTTGACTGTACAAATGCACTGACCGTTTTGAGTGTTTATGTGCCTTCAAACAGGAGCTAGAAGTCTGTCCCATATGCTTCAAAGACTTGGAAGAAATATAGCGGCTGGGATAATTTAGCAAACTTGCCCTGTTAAGCAACTGCAGAGAGACTGCAAAGCATTAAATAGGAAGAGACATTTTAGAGGGTGTGCTGCTGTATTATTGGTAGTTATTAACCATAAAGACACCAGAAAAATACTAAAAAGTATGCTTTCCCCAGATAAACACATGAAGTAAACACTGAACCAATGAATGTACAGCAATGTTCCAAAATGTTCTTGCATTGAAAACAGCAGCAGTGAATGGAAGTCTAAAAATGAGCTATATGGAATGAAATTTTTCAGGCTATAACTCATGGCAAATGAATGAGATTAATTGCTTCATTTAAAGATAATATTGGGACAGATATATTGTTTTCTCATAAATCTATTCACAGGCACATGTGGTTTTAACTATCAAGCAGACTAGCCCAAGGGGAGCTAATTGCAAATTGGACTATTATCTGCAAATCAGTGATATAATTTCTTTAACATATTGACCTCAACTATTCATTTTAATTTAATTAATTTTAATATTTTAATTTTAAAATAAATTTAGTGAGTTCTGACTTCAGATTATTTTTTTTAAAATTGCTTTAATCCATCCTACTGTAAAAGAGACTACCACCTTTCCATGTAAGATACAAATGCAAGCTCATTCTCTATTAGAAGTATCTGTATTAAACATATGTCTTGATATTAATATCAAAATTCTGTTTGCTTTTTCCACTTTTTTTGTTTTCAGTGTAAATTTTTTCAAGGGCATCATCATGTTTTCCCCAACTTTGAACAAACAATAGTCTTTTGGAAGTCAAGTTTCATTCACAACAGAGGAAATGCTACAATAAGCCTTCAGCTAATTTTGTTAATATATGTCCTTTTAAATATTTATGTGTACATCCATTCAGAAATATTTATCGTCCATAGAAAATGTCCACAGAGAAAAAAGACAAATATTATTTTATTTAAAATTAAATATCTTAGTAATTCCAGAATAATGATTATTTTTTTTCCAAAAAATAGTAGTATTAATATAATTTTTTTTTAAATGACCATGTTTTTTCTTATTCTATAGCCACATATATTATTTCTTTAGAGTTATATTTATTTAGGGCACAAAGAAGAAAAGGGTATGTGGGACAAATGTATTTAACACCAGACATTTAGAACACGTGAAAACTTACTTTTTTCTGCACTATATGTAAAATATCGTCAGTAAAAAATGTACACTATAGTGTATATAATAGAAGGAAAACCATTAGGTAGTAAGCATGTAGAGACTCACATTTGTACCGTTAAGGTCTGTGAGGAATTAAACATTTCTGGCTCTACAGATTATTCTTTGCTCTACAAACATGACATTGATTGCTTTCCAACTTACCTCTCCCAGAACTCTTTCTCTGAAGAACAAATTTTATTCAACATTGGTAATAACCAAAAGCCCTTTGATTGAAATACTATCCTCAATCTTCTCTCCATGTGGCAATGAGCTTGAAATCCACTGAAATATTTTAGCTGGTCTGTCTTTTGTCATCTCAGTTGCATGTTCAAGGCACTGTTTGTTGTCTCTTACATATCAATGAATATTTCTATTTCCTCCATCTTCTCTACCAGGTCATAGTGAACTCTTGGCCTCCTGTTTGTCTAACAGTACAAAAGGAGACTATAGGTAAAAAAATCTTACCACACAGTGAAAGCACTTCCTACAATATTCTTCATCCACTGAGTTAGTTGTAGAGTCTCTTCTGAAGTTCTTACCAAACCTTTACAGTCCTTTTGCTCATTACTGATACCTACCATAAATGTCACATGATCTTCTAACTGGTTCTTAATTGCTATCTGATATTTCCCTATAAAGACTGAGTTTTTCAATGTTTCTGATATACCTGTGGCTAATATATTTTGTTAGAGTCTTTTTGTCTATTTCTTACCCACAGAAAAGCTGTAAAAGGATCCTTGGAATTCAGAAGTTAAAGCTTAATGACTCTTGGGAAAGAAAGGCAATTGCTCTCCTTTTGAGCTATCATCAGGTCAGCTGGAGCAGCAACATGAAATGCTCCAAGCAAAAGGCAGGGATCGGCCATCCCAGACTCTGGAAAATGTGATGCCCTTCCCCTGGCGCCTACACAAAGCTGCTGCTGGCAGTAGTGCTTCCACCGGCACTGTGATTACTTGGCAGCCTGCTGACCTAGACGGCTTCCTGTTTTGCCTGAGCCTAAAGCCATCCCTAGATCCACATTCCCAGCTTGACAAACAGCGGGAGGCACAGGTATGACAAAACTCAGTGGCATCACAGGCAGTCCTCACATCAGACTTTTTGGTGCCGATGGGTCTTTACTGGTGGCAATGTAATGATGGAGGAATGCAGCTCCCATCAGTGGAGACTTCCAAGTGATGGAAGCTGTGGAGATCCTGTGTATATACCTACGGTATCAACTATGTCACTACATCCTTTTCTGGCTGTAGTATAAGTAACTTGCCAGTGTATCTGGCATGCAACTCTCTTTAGATAAAAGTATTAATACCAAGCACACTGATTCCAGATTCACCTGAATGAAAACTGAACAAAATAACATACTAAATAGTACTTAATATCTGTAAATTTTTGGATTGATTGATAAATAATTGATCAACAGACAGAAAGAAGAAAGGACAGAAAAGAAAGTCTTCCCAAGGAGTCCCAGATTTCATATGAGCAGAAAAAAAGTTTTATTGACAGTTCTGATCAATTCCCAGAGACTTACTCAATGTATCTGTACTAATAAAAACCTTTAGCTTGTTCCCCTCCCTCTCACTCTAATAACCACCCAGTCTGAGCTTAGAAGCACCAATGAATTTTAGTGTCTGTTGTCATTTCTCAGCTGTGTCCTGCAGGACTCAGAAGTCACTGCAAGGATACACCTAAAACATAGGAAATCCACCTTCAGAAATCTATACTTTCTTCCCCAGACTTCTTCACTCCCTTCCCTTCTTCACATACACCCACTTCTATTTCTATTTTCCATGAGGAGCAAAGCTGAAGAAGACGAGATGAAACTGCTTACTTGATAAGATAGAGACAGGGAAAGGCAGTTCATGTGGCTTGGCCCAAGTGAAACCTGCCCTTCAGGGTCAATTCCAATGTAGACAAATACGTCCTTCTCATGGCATTCACTGCATTGTGCACTGGAGGGCGAAAGGTTAAAAAGGCACGTATTTCCATATTTATGTGAATTGCTAAGGTCAGGCCCGAGTTCTCAGGGAGGTATGGGGAGACACACTTCTCTCCAAAGGAAGATCCCTAGGGTTTAGACAGTAATTTCAGAAGTCCTGGACAGTGGCTTAACTGACACATGAGCTGTAATCGGTGCAGGGTTTTCCTCTAGGGACAGGACTACATGCTTGTAAAAACATGATGGAATAGAAAACAAAGGAAGATTCAGAGCTTTCAAATCTCTCAGACGTACTGAGTCATGGTGAGCTGTGCAATAGCTAGCAAAATGGCAATAGCAGCGTGTTTTCCTCATTGTCACCATCCTTCCCCTTCTCTTCTCTTGTTCACTTCCTTCCACCAGGCCCGATATGCTAACTCGAGCAGCAGAAACAGTATAGCTGTGCTATTGCTTTCTTTTCCCCATATTGTTTAGCCACAATGTGGTTCAGATTACACTGTAAGCACTCCTGCTGTGGGCTGTGTTTATCCAGCACTTTGTGAAGCAGCAGCAACAGCACAAGAGCCTTGATAGCCACAGGGCACTGGAAATTACTTAGTAAAAATAAATGATCATACACAGGTCAATATTTTTAAAGTATGCAGCCTACAGTGTTTCAATTCTAACAATAAATGTGATGAAAAGGTGTTTGCACCCCTGCCATTGACATTGGGGCTTGAAGAAAGCTAATCTGAAGATGGAAAGGCAACTTTTTAGAACAAGATCCATCCCTGAGAAACCTGTTGGCTCTGTGAGGTCTTATTTGAGGTCCCATTTGAGGTCCCTGTGAGACATTTCTTGGCACGTAGAACACAGATTTGAAAGACGGGGTAGTCTCCATTTGCCAATAAACATTAAATATATTATGTTGTGTTCTTTGGACCAGGGATTCAAAGCTGAGCCTCCAAACTCCCAGCCTAGTGGGAAAACTAACAGGCTCCTGGAGAGCCATTCCTAACTTCTCTCTGCAGACAGTTAATACCTAATAACCTTGGGCACTCCCATGAGTAGTGCAGAAATGAGGCAGAAGATGAATTTAAATGCATTTGCCCCATAAATAAAGTACTACAGTATGAGTACTACAGAAGGCTGGTTTAAACTCTATCTTCCCACATTTTATAAGATGTATCTAACTGGAACAGGAGATTCAAATAGCAAATAGATGACCTCTTAATCCTCTTCACAGCCATGGATTAACTGCTAAATTTTCTTTCTGAATACCACTGAATAGTCAGTTTATGTTGCTCACTGGTTCTTCAGGGAAGCTCACATAAGAACTTAAGCTTTGTCCCTACATGCTACAGGAATATTTGGCACAGAATTTAAGGACTGTGTGATCTATTGTTGGCAAAATGGCATAAAATGAACGTGAGAACCTTTTACACAACTTGTGTTACATGAGCATACTTCTGGTTGTTAGGAACTGTTCTTAACTCTGCTGAAGTCAGAAGCCAAACCCATGCTGACTGCAGTGTTGCCCAGCATCATGCTGGCCAGAGCCCTCCATTGATGGAGCATGTCCTGAGATGGGAGGTACTTTCACAGAGATTATGAATAGAAAAGTGGAATGGAGAGCTCGGGGCCCATGAAGTCTCGAGGGTTTAGCCAACACAGATCACAAAGTGAAAAAAGCAAATGAACTTCACTCATCAAGTGTTCCTTTCTAATGAGAGGGCTAGCTGAGCCTCATTTTACTAAAACCTTTATTACAGATTATGCTCTAGCTATATTAATCAGTAGGCAGGAAATGTCTTCTATTTACTTCATATAAATTGCTATGATCTCTGACTGTAGAAATTCTTGGTGGTACCTAAAATGATCCTTTCTTGAGGAAGTAATAGCAGAGTAAGATGAGTGATCATCCATCACTATAGTGTAGTAGTTAAAGGAAAATGAAAAAGGGCACAATAAATTTAAACATTTTATGGAGCAACTTTTAATTTTATAATTAAAAGGAATCATTAACTCTTGATTAAAAAAAAAAATAAATCACTCTCCCACAGATCAGCTTCACAGGGTAGAACAATTCAAAGGCCTGATCAGCTCTGGTTTGCTTCCAGTAGACATGACAGTGCTGTCACCTCGGCTGTGACACAGAACAGGTATCCATAAATGTGTGGGCTACTCTGCAGGCTGCAGACCTTTGAAGAAGCTTTTTTATTGCCCCACTTCACCTCACCTCTTATATTCTTCTGTCCTGGTGTTGGCACTACTCATATTCCTGCTATTGGATGATCATAGCTGGACTGTGTGAAACAAAATTTTGTCTTTGGGCTCTATGTGCAATATCAATATATCATATAATTATTGCTGTGTTTCTGTGCTAAAGACTTAATTGCAAATATCCTCATGGCCCTCATACTATACACACCTGAGTAACTTTAAGAGATGATGTCTAGTCATACACTAGATAAAACTGGACGGTGGTTAACCCTTTCCTGGGCCAGACTGCAACAAACTGATTGCAGGAAAAGAGGCGTGATTTCAACATGGTACCTCCTATACATTTATTATCACTTACTTGTTCGTTCCTTAATAAGGAAGTTACAGTTTCGAAGGATTCATCTACAGTCTGTCCAGACCTGTCAAGTCACATGTGCTGAGTAAAGGCTCGCTCACCATTTTGGTCCCCTCTTGGCCTGTCCCCTTATGGTGATGTCTCAGACTTTGAAGCACGTAGAGGCGGCCTCTCTCTTCGTTGTCCCCATGCGTCACATGCAGCTGGCCACTGTTATCAGCTCTTCCTTGGGAACAACCCTTTGCATAAGTCCTGTGTTATCACAAGCTTTTTCAGCATGATCCCCATATCTTGCAAAATCTACTTGCAACACATTCAGCAGCTCCTCTTACTGCAGCGTTATTCACGTTTCTCTAATAATGATGCATCTCTTAGATGCAACTTGGATGTGAGCTGGGAAGTAAACTTAATCCTGAATCCATTTAGTCAAATTTATGTTTACCTTGGAAGGCCAGACATGCCTGTAATGTGACTACTGAACTCTGTGCAGCACTAACCCTATCCTCAAAGTGCATGGGAAAAATTCAGTACTTTTTTTGCTGATTCAGTGCAGGTATTTTAAATTGTTTCCTCCCAAAGCAAAGTGACCTTATAAAACATACACTTACTAATTCATTCCTAGCTTATATTTTTCAACAATTCTTTTCATTGCTAATCATTCAGATATGCATGGGTGGAGTACTCATGGCAAATCAAACCTGTTCAGCAAGAAGGGAACTACTGCACAGAAGATGTATGAATCTCCATTACACATTTAAGATTTGTAAGCAGCAATGTATTCTGAGTGTCAGAGTGATTTCAAGAGTCTTTCAGTAATTTTTCATTAAACTTTTTTTTGGAGAAAACTTGTTGGTTGACATTAGATATTTTTGAAAAAATGTGCCATTTTGGTAACATTTTCTTAGGCACCGCATATGGTCTTTTATACTGAGATTTTTCAAGCTTTTTTGGTATTGTTTAATTAACTTATTCCTTGCTGAATGGAAATGCTAGGAGAAATATTTTAGTTGTCACAGTGTGATAAGACACAAATACTCCAAATTATTTGTATGATAGGCAATATGAACCTCAAGCATATTTACATTGTGTTATTCAATTTTTCAGTCATCATGTTGAACTGACAACATTTTTCTCATTGCTTTTATTATCTAAGTAATGCATAGAAATAAATGAATTCTCATTAAAATATGTACTCACTTTGGATTCCCTAAATGAATTTTTAAGCGTGTTATGGAAATATAACTTACATATAATTAAGGGAAATAGTAGAAACATACTTGCCATAGCTTTAATTTTGAAAGACAATCCAGTAAGAGATCCAAGAAATATAATAATGTCTAAAGTTGAAACACCCTTTTAAAATACAAGCAGAAATTAATTTTATTCAAGAAAGACATGCCTATCTGTTGAAACTTCTCTATGTTGCTGAGTAGGTCATGTGATACTATGATCAAGAATGAATTGACTAAACTGACTAAAGCACCATGTTTTGAATAACCTGATGAAATACTGAATTTTAAAATAATATTGTAACATAGAAGAAATCTCTGTTTCTTAAACAAAAACCTGAAACAATT
The DNA here is from genome assembly GCF_965140245.1 of Athene noctua. Taxonomy (NCBI): domain Eukaryota; kingdom Metazoa; phylum Chordata; class Aves; order Strigiformes; family Strigidae; genus Athene; species Athene noctua. Next base: position 48,701,138 of record NC_134038.1, read on the forward strand.
ATAATTATAGCACAAAAAAGGATAAACTATACCTGTAAGTTATAATTCTAATAGAATCATAGCAAGTTCAATAAAAAATGAGGTCAAATTCTCCCATCACTTAAATACAGACAGAGCTGATTTGGACCAGTTTATCCCCTGTCTACATTCATAAATGGCCTGTCAGATATCTGGGATGAAATTCCACTAAATATTTTTTTGAATAATTGCACCAGAATGTGGGAAAGGGACAGCTGGTGTCCTTTTTCAGGATGTGGTCTTTTGCCTTGCTCTTTTATACCACATGACAAGTGGTCCCAGCTAGGCTATCACCAGAGCATGGACACATTTAGGAAGACACATCTCACTTGCATTGCTTGTTAGTACATTGGACTGCTCTGGTCTATTAACATCTATGACTCAATGTGTCTATGTCCATTTTTAATTTGTTTTATAATAAATTCTTTAGTGAGCTAGAGTTGAACTGTTCTAGACAGCCTCTATTAGCATGACTCATTATTATCTAAACATTCAAAAGTAGAACTGGATCTCTGTTGTCTGGTTTCAGCCTAGTCAAACTTAGCTTGCAAACATATGCTAGCCTGGAGCTGTATCATTTAAAAACAAACTTGAATCTGCTATGCCAAAAGCAGTATTCATTAGTCAATCTTGAATTTCAAATCCTGACTTGTAATAGGAAATTGAGAGAATTAAATGTTTTAATAAATGTAAACACTAAAATTATTTGAGAACCATTTCTTCTGATTATCAGGGTGCTTTTTTGTCCCTACATAATGAATGTTCTGTGCAGCCCTGATTCTTCCACCTCAAAAAAGGATATAGAAGAGCTGTACCATACGATTAAAGATATGAATGACTTCCATGGGAGGAACAATTACACAGGCTAGGAAACTTCAGCTTGGAAAACAGACAATTGAGGGGATATATGATAAAGTCGTAAAAAATGGGGAGTGGCATGGGAATGGTGAATAGGCATCGCTTGTTCATTGTGTCTCTCAATAGCAGAAGCAGTGACATCAAATGAATCTATAGGTGGTTAGTTCAAACAAAATGAGTTTTGGTTTGGGGTTTTGGTGTGTGTGTGTGGTGGGTTTTTTTTTTTGGTTTTTTTTTGGGTTTTTTATGCAGCATGTATTAAGGCTAAGCACCACTTGAGACAGGGTTTTGTGAAAGTTAAAGTTTGTACAGGTTGAAGGACAAACTGGAGAACTTAATGGAAGAAAAATCTATAAGGTCATAGAATACACAATTCTCATGAAATCCCCAAGAGGCCCGTTGCAATGCTTGGGAGAAGCATCACTACTTACCCTGTTTTTATTATTTTTCACTTGGTATCCTGCCTTATTCATCATCTTGGTCTGGTCCAGCACAGTTATTCTCATGTTCTTTGTTTATTAACTGACTATCGTGAATATTTATATAGTGGACCTGTACTTTTTGGATGCATACCCAATAATTATAAACTTGTCTCTCAAGATTAGTTCACAAACAATATTGCAGCAAATCTGTCATAATATAAATAAAATGATTGAATATAGTGTGATCTGCATTTAAAAATGAAAGAAAACATAAAATATTAGTCCAAATATTTGTAGCTTAAATATACGTTTCTATTTTTACCAAGTCTTCCATTATGGTATAAAACGTTTAAGGGATTTTAACATTGTTATGAAAATACATTACAGGATTATCTTTCACCATCCATGAAATTAAGTGCTAAAATATTTTTTTAAAAGTCATTATCTGCTTATAACCATACACTTATCTATTTAAAACTGAAAGGAAATGTACAAAGTATGTAATAAGGACTGGGAAGGGAGGCAATTATAGGCTGAAGAATCTGACCTGTAATACAGGTAATATTGTTAATTTTTATATGGACCTCTTCTATATTATTAGCCTGCTTGAATATCTAGTGAAATGTACTCTAGTTGAGCAGGGTCTGAATCATGAAATATGACAGTTGTGTTTTACTTGACAATTTTATGATAAAAAATTCAAAATTTGAGTCTCAATAAGACACTGTATGGGGAGGTGTCATGTCCTGCTCAGATGAAGGAGACAAGGCAGGCCTGGTTTTTCATCTCTCACAGGAGGTATTTATTTTGTTCTCATGGATCTGCTTTACTTATCTGGCAGATAAAAAACTCTTTCAGTTGTAAATCAAAAATGGAATGCTCAGACAGATTGCAAAATCGATAGCAGTTTTAAACTCATGGTTAACCTCATTTCTCTGATGAAGGTCTGATGATCTCATATTTTTTCAGGAGATTCGGGATGGAAAAGGGGACTATGGACATTTTCTAAATAAGTGGGTTATTGGTGTGTTTGTAAAGTCAATGTAAATCCAGCCAGTAAAACACACAGATGTCAACAAGAAAGTTATGACACTCCTGCATAAGTGAAAGCAAAGGTCTAATACCTCCTTTGCTTTTTACTTTCTTTGAGGCAGAGGGAAGTATTTGTCTTGGTAACAGCGACTAAAAATCAACAGTAGCAAACAGACAAGGACATCTGTTCAATAGTAATGGAATACATGAAACTAGATGTCAACTGGGCTTTCCAACACTGCTACACAACCAACAGCAGTTCCTTTCCTGACATGTGTCCTGTCAATAGGCCACATAGCATGGGTCCCCAAATAACCCCATAGAAAGTATCAAAGAAATCTGACTGGACTAATCAGAGACTTCTGACTGCTCCAGAGGTCAATAAGTGGGACGAGACCATGTATCAACATCTTGGCTCTGGAACGGAAGGGCTGTTCACTGCCCAATGAAACTGCACTTTGGTACAGAGTCACTTCTCTAATGTCCCTTTTCTAGTAGTTCGCTCATACTATCGAACTATAAAGAAAGCATAAGTTAAGACCCAGTCTGTTTACAATAGAATAGCATAAATTAACAAGAAAGAGAATCAAAAAGTAACAGCAAACCTCTATCTTTATTTTGAAAGTTGTAACCTACTTTAACTTGCATGCAGACTTGTACACCAGCAACTCTCATTATAGCATAAAACACAAAAATGCTTCAATGAATCTCTAAGATACAGGTAGTTTGTTTTGCTATTAATACACATATCCAGCAGTAGTTTTACTTCCTGATTTTAATCCTAGACTTAGTGTCCTGTGCAGCTCAGAAAATAACCTTTGTCTTAGCCTCACCAATACTTTGTAACCACCACAGAGTGACAGTTACATGCACAGTTCTACCTGATGGGGAGATTCTACTCTCTGTGAAAAGGGAATGTTTAAACATTAAAAAAATCTATTTAACCACATTTTCTAATAAAATTATCCTTTCTATATTACCTCACCACTTTCTATGGTCTTTCATCATGTTTAATGGAAAAGAGTATGAGATCTTTCTAGTAACAGGTGGCATGAAGACATGAAGTCATTAAGAGACAGGTGATTAAGTGAAACAGAGGAAGTGTGTGGAAAGGGTGTCAAAAGAACCAGACCTACAAATGGATGGGTAAATCACATTAGCACTGAATGAGCCTGAGTTTAACATACTGTGGAAAAGGGAACCATAGAAAGATGTTGAGAAAAACGGAGAACAGCAAGAATGATTCAGGAAGAGGACTTTGGAAGTAGGGAAACAGGTGACCAAACCTGCCTGACAGTTTGAAATAAGGAATAAATGTGGATGATTTTATAAAAAGCTAATACTGGGATGGAAACTCCCCCTCCCTTTCAGATTCAGCTAAGATTGAGTAAAAGAGAAAAGGAAGAGGGAAATTCAAAAGTGATAGTGACTGGAAGACAAGCCAGATCATTGAATTTCTATTTTAGAAGGATCCCTGAAATGACTGCAAATCATGAAAACCAGAAGTGGCAAATCTTTGCCTCTGTCCCCTTCTGGGCACTTTGATGTACCTCATAGTTGCCAGGCTTTATGTAATTTCCCTCACATAGTTAAGTCTGTTACTCCTGTCAAGTTCTCGGGGTATAACACACTTACCAAGCCAGCTTCACTGAAATCAGAAACAACATTTCTTTCCTCAGGATTTTCAGATTTCTTAAACTCAAACTTCTATCTACCCTCACCGTCAGAAACCACATTTTAAGAGGAAAAATCAAATAGACAAACAAAAATTGCCTGTATACCCTAAATCTTGCTTTTCCCTAATGTTAGCCCAGGAGGACTGAAGTTCTTCAAGGACTCTCATGCCTATCTGTGTGACAGAGATCCTCTGAGCAACACCTTCCCCTCACTAGGAAATACAGTCTCCCTTTAAAGATTGCTATTTTATATCTGGAGACAAAGACATTTTTCTCTCTTTGTCTTGTAAAAATCTTCAGTGATTTGTGAAGAGATTATTTAATATTGAGAGTAAAACCTCGTTCTTTTGTCTTCTCATTTGTCCTATTGTCAATGTCCTATTACAATAATATTCTAATTGCTGAACATACACCATTCCCACAAATTACAGCAGAAATCCTATAGTCTTGTAATACACACCTTAACTACATCTTGTTACAGTAAGTAATAGGAGAGGTTTATTACAGTAAAAGAAGGAGAGGAACCTGTGCATGTTCCACCCAAAGATTACTACTTTTCCATGAATTAAAGCAATAAAAACAAGGAAGGGATTGGTTTTCTTCAGTGTCACTGAGGTTATAATTAAAAGACAATGAACACCACATCTAATTATTAGGAGATGGGAACTTGATAACTTTGGTCAAAGGACATCTCTGACGTTTTGCTTACAACAACAAGGAGCTGGACTCAGTGACCCTGTAAAGGTCTTTTATAGCCTTATATTATGGAAGTCAACTCTGGGCTGATCATTTTATCGCCATTTAGTCAGACTGGAGACAATGAGGACAAAGATTTGTCGAATGTGTCAGCCTTTTGAATGTCAAGCAGATCCTAAGTGCTTATTAAATCCCTGGCACTCTTTGGCTCCTACAAAAAGAATTCAATAGTTTTATCAGAGTATTTAATCACTGAAAAGATATTACTGTTATCCCGTACTACCTTAAATTCATTGTGATCTACTTTACCCCCATTATTGTTTTTTTTGCCTTATTGGCATTATTGGCCTACCAATACATTTTCAAAACAAAAGTCAGTAGTTGTATGATCTTAAACCTACATCTTGTTACACATGGAAGGCGTACAACTGGTGCTCCTTTGAAGTGAGTCGGTTGTCTCTATCTAGTGTAGGAGGGTTTACAAGACTAAGGTTCCTATTTTAAGTGTTTTAAAATGAAAAAATTGAAGTACAAGGCAATTTAGTTATCATTTCTAATCCGAATATGTCTCTGAGACATCACTGCATAGTCTTGCAAGCTAATAAAATATTCAAGACAGCACAGCTTTGGATACATTGTGGGATAGACAAATCAAATGTATGTGGTTGACACTGGTCAGAGAATGTGCTTCATGGAGCAACATTGACTGAAGAAAGATAGCATCACAAATATTGATGGTGAGGAAGGAGAAAGGTGCTGCATGAAGACATAGCTAATGCAGTCTTTTATGATTGATTTAAATATCCTGCCGTGCTGAAGAAGGCAGGTAAAGCTTTTATGCTGAGTGACACTCCAGACACAGCACCACTCATATCAGACTGTGCAATGACCACTAGGTGCTAGCTGAAGAACTTGCATTTGATGGTGTGCATTTGCCTTCTGTAGTTTACTGGTGAACAGAGATAATGTAATGAATAGAGAGAATTCAGCTCCCAAATTTCATTGTCAACAAAGAAAAAACTATAAAACCTTGGTTTTGCTTTAACCATCATATGAACTTCAGAGCTGAGAAGTCTGGTATGCAGGGAGCCCATGTCACCATAGCAGGTTTACATATACTTTTTCATTTTCGTTTCTGTCTATGCCAGTTAACCTATATGAATTGACACCAAATGTTATTTGCTGCTGTTAGTGCTCTATCTCTATGAATTATCTGTACTATTTTAAAAGGCAAATAAACTTTCAGGAAGGATATGCAAAATGAAAATCCTATTTAAACAAAAGAGTAATTTTCCTCAGGAGCCAAAGAGGTACTTTAAGGATCAATGGTAGGGGTCTGATCCAGAGTTTGATTAAGAATAACAACATGCAATCTTTGGAAAAAAAAAAAAAAAAGCCTATAAGAGTAATAAAATTACTGGTTGGAATAGCTACTAGAATGTCTGCTGACATTTGATTCTCATTAACGGTATTGGTTCTTTGTATTACGGAAGCAGCAATAATGCAGAAAATGCTATAACACCATAAAAACGTAATACCTCCACTGAAAAGCTCTGGATCATGTTGCTATACAAAGAAAAGGTAGTGAGATGGTCACAGACCAATCTGCAGGGAGTTTCTTCAGAGTGTTATTTATTACCTTTGGAAAATATGCTTATTATGTCTAACTTAAGAGAGCACGAGTGACAGTGACAGGGAACAAGTGAGAAATGTAGATCTCAGAGAGTTTCTGGCTTTTACTACTTGTTGCTTTGAAAAGGGAAAATGTAAATGAATCAAGTTTCATCTTGTACAGACGATAAGGCCCTTGAACTGATTGCAAAGAGTAGGAGGTGTTGACGAGTGCTATCTACAAAAGTGCCACTGGGAGAACTTGTATTGCTATTTGATTTGAATAGTGATAGGGAAATATAATTTTCTTCATTATTATTCAGGCTAATTCAGAATATTAGTACAGACCAAAAGTAATTGTTGCAATTGTTTAAAATAATCAAACTCCGTTTTCTGATTATCCAAACATTTTTGTGTTTACTGCATGAGGAAGTCAAGAAGGTAACCCCTTGTGTTGCAACATCTCACATTAATTGTGTAAATACATAAGCCAAATATCAGAAACAATATGTGTAAATGACAAACATCTAATTTGTATTCACAGTTGTCACAACTATTTGCACAAATTGAATAATGTAACATACATATGTATATTAGATACCTTCAATAACAAATTTGTTTCCAGACTGAAGTGTGCATTTTCCATGTGCAACACCACATTTGAACGATTTATTATTTTCCAGATATTTTCATGTTTTTGATCTCCAAGATAAGCATTTTCCTCAAAAAAAACCCCCAAAGGTACATTTCCAAAGACAAACAGCTGTTGTTTTGTTCTGTCTGCACGTCACCTAGAGGAAAGGCATCCTTGTGGTATCTTCTATCTTCTCGCTTACAATTAAAAATACATATAATTAATATACTTAAAACACTGTAAATCTTTTTCTTGCACTCTACAGTCATCCAATTCCACACACATATAGTTTTCCTCTTACAGTGGAAACAACATGTAATTAGGCTATGCCCAGACTAATAATTTTAAAGAATTTAGACTGATGACGGAAATTACTTTTTTTCTGAAACCATCTTATGTAGCAGAACATGCCAAAGTATGGGAGTAATACCAAGCATGTGAAAGAAACCACAGTAAACAAAGAAGAGGCACTGAGCTAAGTTGCAACCACTCGCTGGATGAAAATCATGCTCCTACCTCACAGCGGTGCTTTTGCCTCTGGCTGCAATCCAGGGAAAAGGGCTGAAGGGAGCGAGTGCTCTGGCAGAGGCCACGCCAGCTCCCCAGCGAGTCACGGCGTCTCTCTCCAAGCAGGCGTGACATCTCCTACAAAATCAGACTTGGCCTCACCCTGCCTGAAAGCAACTCTCTGCCCAAGCTAGGAGTATCTAAGTTAACTTCTAAACTCAGTACCAAGCCCATTTTTAATTGGCAAGTTAATCGTGTGAAAATGCTGACTGAACGTCACTCATAAGTACTAGCCTTTTAGTCAAGCACATTTGTAGGTGGGGCATATTTAAGCATAAGAAGGCCCCAGGACAAGTTGGAAATTGAGCTCTGGCAGCCACATTGTCCCCAGATTACAGCTCATAGCAGATGTTCACCAAAGCTACATAAACTCTGCCAAGCTCTGTACAATCTGGTAAATCCCATGAAATACAAGATCTATGACTTTTAACAGTGCTGGAGAAACTTGGCTTTCTCTTGGTATTTGCATGTTGAATCCACCTTTGTGCTTTTCACTGTCTTTTACACATCTTCATAGGACTGTAATTAGGTTGCATTAAAATCTGAATTAGAAGTAAGAATAAACCACTAAATTCTGAGCAATTTCAAGCTAAAAATCTCAAATTAAGTCAATAAACCAAGTTTCCCTTATCTTCACATTTAGGTTATAGTGAGGTCTTTGAAGTCAATTGTGCTAAAATTCTCTAAAACAGCATTATTGGCCCAATTCTAATTTAAAATCCAGTTTTATGACATTCCATGCATTTCCATGAAGTTTGCTTCTCATTTGCAAAGTGAGATTAGCATCAAATCCAATGAAGTTTGCTGCAGAAGGTCAGATGAGACTGAAAGAATATCTTCTGGCTTTTGTCTATGGAAACAAATCTTTTAAATCATGTTGGGTCTTGCAAAAGTATCAGAAATTATTATTGAACAACAGTTTCCTTGCTTTAATTTTATTTGTTTGGTCTGCATTTTATAGGATGAGCTTAAGTCCTCCACATACATCTAAGGCTCTAAAAGAAACTGTACCAAATCGAACCACAGCTGGCCCAGTTCCCTCTCTGATAGTGGCCAGTAATGGATCCAAGGAAGTGTATAGGAACAACGCAGGTATATAGTGGCACATTCCTAGCAAGCTCATACAGCCTACAGCAATCTTTGGTGCAGCAGTTTCCCGAGGAAAAACATGACATGCTTGTTTCTTACAGTAGAGTGCAAATCGAGAGTAATTGCATTGAAATTTTGTGGAGTTATAAGAGTATACGACCAACAGCAGTAGGTGTATTTTTTTTTTTTCTGTAGGCCCAGTCAAACTCTTGATTTAAATACTTCCTGTCCTTGTGAAGTTCAAATTATGTTTAAAAATATGACATTTTTATGACGATACCTCCTTGCTTTATGGTAGAAGTAATACAATCAGAAAAATAAATGCTTTTGAGAGATAAATGGTAATTATAGTGAAGTCTGCTTGCAGTCACTAAATTTGAATTCCACTCCTTGATCAAAGAAATAACATGTAAATATCTTTAGTATCAGTAATGTTTATGTATCAATCATAACTTTCATTGTAAACTTTAAAAGCTGGTGGTTTGTTTTTTGTTTTTTGTTTGGTTTTTGTTTTTTTTTTTTTTTTAAATGAGTACACTGAAAAAGAATTTTAGACACATCTGTTATTCACTAAGAAGATTCATGATCATTTACTGTCCATATAGTGCCCCAGGTGCCGAGTGTCTGGATGGTGCTTTACAAATACAAATTTAGACAAGGTTCCCGCCCTGAGAAATTTGGAGCCTATTTTGAACAACTGCAACACTAACAATTTAAGGATTAGACACAGAAATAGATGCAAAGAGACAGAGGTCAAAAAGGTTAGCTGAAGGAGGTGGGATTTAATAGGAGATTTAAAGCTCTCTTGATTCACAGGTAGAGCAAAATTATTCCAAGAAGAAATCTCTCATGCAAAATTTCTTCCAAATCTTACTCTGAAAAAACTTTGGATTCTGAATATTTAGGAGATTTGGGGAAGCCACTGACCTTCACAAAATTTGGAAGATGAGGATTTGTGTATATGAGCAGTTCATATCTAATGATGAAGATTTCATGTGACCTAAATTTCTTTCCTTTCTGCTCACAGCTGGGCTGGCAAATTAGTTCCTGAGTTTATAGCTTTTGCCATGATACAAACTAGTAAGGATTGCATGATTAGAGTTTTAATTTGCTTTTATCTAACCATTTACAACCTGCAGGCCAAATTGGGGTAATTGCAGAGAAACCACACTTTTCCAGAAATGGAAGAATAAAATTCTAGGGCAGTCCTAAACCAGCTCTTTCCTGATTAAAGGTACGATGGGAGTTGCATGCTCCCTACCCCTTGTCTTAGCTCGCCTTACTCTGTGAATTCTTTCTCTGTCACTACTTAGGAGGGGTAGACTTTGTCTGGCAGCTGGTACAGCACACTGCAGAGGGTACAGAACTTATCTGCTTCCCAAGGGCCATGTGATGCTTCAGGCATCGGTTGGGTTTTGTCACAGATCTGCTCAACAGCTTGGACATGGGACTCTGCAAACCTGCATGTGCTCCCAAGGCCACCCAGATGTGACATGCACAGCTGTGTGCTGTCTGTTGGCGCAGCTAGAATTTGTTACTAAACATTTAAAGCACTGCTAGCTTATACAGCATCTATAAATCACTTTTTCAGCTCAAAATACAATGCTGACCACAATTCCTGGTTTTTGTGTCACAGCATTCATGACTACTTTAGAGTAGTGTTTTAGAGCTTTGTGTAATAACTCTGTATAATAAATCAAATTAAAAAAATAATTAAACCTGTGATTTTTTTTTTCTGGTTAAATCGCCTACCTTCTCAGCATTAGCAATTGATTTTGATTTTATTTTTTTTTTTTAGATAATCTGCAAGATACTTGCAGTAGCAGCAAAAACATGTAGGTGAGTCAGGGCCAAAACAATTGTGTAACATCAGAAAGAAAATGTATAGCTTGCTAGTTTAACAGTATCATTTCACTTTTTAATTTTTTATTAGCAAACTAATTTTACATGATGAATCAAGTAATTTAGGTTAATTTTAAAGGTATACAGAGATATTAAGAAAGGAAATCTCCTAGTTAAAAGAATTAATGAACTATAATAATCAATCTCCTGAAGTGTATTTGTTGGAAACGTATGAGAAATGGAACAAATGCATGCAGAAGCACATACCATCATGTTAATGAGTTACATTTATAAGTTGGGTGAAGGGTATGCAATGCTATATAGTGTACTAGATTACAAGATACACTTGCAATCTTTTATTTTGATTTTCAGTATTTTATTGATTTCTTTAGATACTTTGAAAGAAATACGCTACGAAATAACGTAACTGTAAATCATAACTGGACATCGATATAAAGCTTAACCCTTAAAAAAGCTGTCATGACTGAAATGCAGCTAGTAACATGAAAGCAAATAGGAACCTGTTAAATTATGCATTTTAACACACCTCTTTTCAAAAGGACACAGATGAAAAGGGTACAAAAAATAATCCATGAAAACAGAAGAAGAAAAAGTAAAAAATACAAAGACACTTTGTAAATTGTGCATCTCTGGTGCCACTCAGACCATGGTTGGAAAGCTGATATTTCAGCTAATAATTACAGAGATTTATTCTTTGTTACACTTTGGTATTCATACGAAAAACAAAGCAACAAAGAAATAATTTAGAGTGACCAACAGCACATCACCCAGTCTCTATACTTCAGAGGATACTCAAAGACACACATGAAATATTTTTACCTTACACTGCAGCCAATGAAAGGAAGGGAATATAACCTAGCAAACATTTTAATTTCCCACAGTATACTGTGTCTGTAGGAAAAAAATGAACTGTAGAGTGGAAACTATTAATTTTTTAAAAACAGATTTTCAAAGGAACTGTGCTGTTATTTCAAATCAGACCAGAAAAAATTAAAAAGAGGATGAAAAGTGAAGAAGAAATGGTGAAAAAGTACAGTATTCAATCAATGGCTCTGGAAATGAAGACAAACAATATCCCAGATTGCCAAATGACAAGTACAGTCTCTTCCCTTGAGCAAAACAAAACAAGCCAAGACAGCCCCAGAGCATAATCCCGCAAAGCCATGGACCTGGCAGAGACAGTGCTTCAAACACAGAGCTAAGGAGGAGCAAGCACAGCTGCAGCACACACCCCAGTTCTGACAAGTGGCCTTAAATATCCTTACTGCACTCTGACCCAGCCTGGGTCTCTCCCTTAAGAAATGAAGCTGTTTCTGCAAGTCTGTAGTAGAAAAACAAGAGCAAATGTACTAATAAATCACTCCGTCATTGACAAAGTATCCATAAAAAACAGATACTCAAGCATTATCTATATTTAGTTTAACCACACAAACTGTTTTGAAAACAGAGTTAAATGGGCTCAAACCTATTACCCATTTATGCAATTAATAAAAATAAAAACCACCAATGGAAGTGTCACCTTCCATGCTGAGCTCAGGTCAGGTGCCAAGAAACACAATGCTTGCCTGCACATTTCAGTTTTTCCCAGTTACTTTCTAACCCAGCCTGAACTCCGATTTTATACTTATGTATAAATAATATACTTCATGTGATCCTGCAATGACTCTTAAATACCCAAGGCTGGAGGAGGGACTGTTTCTTTGACAATGAAAATGCATCACATCTCCATAGTTGGGGTACATACCTACAGGCCTGAACAAGCCCTGCAATGCTGGGCTGCCTCTGGTAAAGCAAAAAGCTGAGCATAGTGAGCCCCCACATTTCCAGGAGTTTCCCATCTACTGAGCCTTTTTTTTTTTTTTTTTTTTTTTTTAAACACATCCAATACGCAGGGAGAGAGATGCACAATTTCCATCACAGTGACCCAGGCAACAGGGATAATTGCTATAGGAGCAAGCCAGGAGATGGCATCACTTTCTGTCACCTCTTTTTTGGCTCACTAGAGGGGAGTCTGATTCCAGTCAGAATGGGAATCTCAGGGTAGATTTCCAGGGAAGTTGGGGGCAGGGGGCACAGAGGGTTGAGGCAGCAGGTGAACATAAAGCCCTGCAAGCTGGGAGGAAGATGAGGGACAGAGAGACAGTGAACTGCTGCCACTGTTACATGAAGAAATTTTGAGATTTCTGTTACTGTTTTTTTTTTCTCTCTGCAATTTTGTAATAACAAAGGAAAGCTGGGTTTAGGTTTGGGGAAGGGATATGTATGTGTGCCTGTGAATGTGAAATTTGAAAAGCAACCTCTGTCTGAAAAAGTATGACAATTCATAACATATATCAGGAGCCTTTTTATGGAAAGTTGTCTTACCATCATCATAGAATGGATTGGGTTGGAAGGGACATTAAAGACCATCTAGTCCCAAGCCCCCTGCCATGAGCAGGGACACCTTCCACTAGACCAGGTTGCTCAAAGCCCCGTCCAACCTGGCCTTGAACACTGCCAGGGAGGGGGCAGCCACAGCCTCTCTGGGCAACCTGTTCCAATGTCTCACCACCCTCACAGTAAAGAATTTGCTCCTTATATCTAATCTAAATCTAGCCCCTTACAGTTTAAAAATGTTACCCCTCATCCTATCACTACACTCCCTGATAAAGAGTCCCTCCCCATCTTTCCTGTAGCCCCCTTTAAGTACTGGAAGGCCACTATAATGTCTCCCTAGGGCCTACTCTTCTCCAGGCTGAAGAACCCCAACTCTCCCAGCCTGTCCTCACAGGGGACTTGCTCCAGCCCCCTGATCATCTTCATGACCTCCTCTGGACCTGCTTGAGCAGGTCTGTCTTTTTTGCACTGGGGGCACCAGAGCTGGACACAGCACTCCAGGTGGGGTTTCACAAAAAGGAATAGAGGGGGAGAATCACCTCCCTCAACCTGCTGGCCACACTTCTCTTGATGCAGCCCAGGATATAGTTGACTTTTTGGGCTTCAAGTGCACATTGCTGACTCACAGTAGGTTTTCCATCCATCAATATCCCCAAGTCCTTCTGCACAGGGCTGCTCTCAATCCACTTATTTCCCCATCTGTATTTGTGCTTGGGATTTCCCCGACCTAGGTGCAGGACCTTGCATTTGGCCTCATTGAATTTCATGGGGTTCACACAGGCCCACCTCTCAAGCCTGTCAAGGTCTCTCTGGATGGCATCCCTTCCCTTCAGTGTGTTGACTTCACCACACAGCTTGGTGTCATCAGCAAACTTGCTGAGGGTGCACTCAATCCCACTGTCCATGTCACCGACAAAGATGTTAAACAGCACCGGTCCCAATACCAACCCCCAAAGGATGCTACTCGTCACTGCTCTTCACTTGGACATGGAGCCATTGATCATAACCCTTTGGGTGCGACCATCAACCCAATTCCTTATCCGAGTCATCCATCTCTCAAATCCATGTCTCTCCAATTTAGAGAAAAGGATGTCATTTGGGACAGTGCCAAAAATCTTCTTAAGGTTACCTATGAAATATATTTAATTTGTTTCTCTGTCTGAAGCTAACTGTGAGGCTTCTTCACAAAGCCAGAGGAATAAAGGCATGCCTCCATGCCTGACAGTTGTGTAATTAGGATTGTAAGATCTGACATTGAAAGCAATAAGACAATGGGATCTAGAAGCTAGAAAACATCTTAAAAATAAACATTTTAATCTTTATAAAATAATCCCTCACATTCCCTTCAAAAATGGCTAGAACTGTATGAATTAGAAGAAAACTCACCTGTTATTTTCCAACTATTGTACTTCAATGTGCATGATTTAAAGATGCTTTAAGAGTCCTATTTTAGTAAGAAAATTTACAATCAAGATTTTAGAAAGGAACTTAGAAAAGAAGTTGTGTTGTCAGAAGTTATGTTTTCTTGCAAAGAAGTTGTTCACACAGACTGTTTACCAGGTTGTTTACTTCTACTGATTAGTGAGTAGTGACTTCACGGTTAGTGACTGGGAAATAGGTTGCTTTTTATATGGAAATTTCATGACATTTTTTCCAAATCATGTATCTTTCTTGATCTCATGCATATATTGTAACAAGTTTGTAGGTGGTCCAAAAGTTTTGGTCATAATTAACAGGAAAACACATATTGGTAGTTCTATGTAAGTAGGTCTTGGTAGATCCTACTGATCTGTGAATAAAATTGGATCTGTGAGAGATAAATAAAGTAATACAGGAGTCACTGATCTTGCTTTGTCTGTTGTTCCTTTTAGTAGAGATACAGGAGAGCTTGCACATCTAATATTTTAAACCATCCAGGAGTTTTCTATTTATTTTTCTGAACCTTGATATGAAATAAAAAGATCAAAAGCTTTAAAGTATTAAACACATTTAGGAAATACTACAACAGGTGAAATTTCCTCACAAATCTGAAATATCTGATAAAATATTTCTGGCATGTACATACTACTATTACAATTTCAAAATCTGGTCTTGCAGAAGCGAGAGGCAAGGCAAGCTTCTGTACAGTGACTACACCTACAATGAATAATCTAATTGCAAGAGCACGTGAGTCATGCTAAGATTTCCCCTGACTGCCTGTTCCCCGAGATGCAGGCCTTAGGAGATGCTCTGTTACACAGTGAAGGTGTGGCTGCTGCCTTCATTTTGTACAAAATAAAAGTACTGAGGTGGTCTGATTTGATTAATGATCCTGGTTATAACTAGATCAGACCTTTGGTATAAATTCCTTTTGGGGAATAGTACAAAATCACAAGAGCATTCCCCAACAGCGTTCTGTAGCTATAATTACTGTCACTTAATATGTGGCATGATTACTCTGAGCTGGTACACAGCTCTGGTCCTGCACTAGGGAAGGTAGCTGGGGACAGAACAGCTGCAGAAGTGGCATCCCAATTTTGCAGTGAAGGGAAAAATCACATTTGCTGTTATACAGAGGAGCACTCCAATACTCCTCTTTATGACAAAGAAAGCCAAAGTCTTCCTGATTTCAAAGAGAATGCCAATAAACTTCAACAAAGGAAGGACCGTTTCCCTGCCAGCCTCCAAGAGTTCCCCACAGAGTATCTCCTGGAGAAGGCACAAGCCCACTGACACACTCTGCACTATGAAAACCAATCTTTCCCCCTCGATTTAGAGGCACAAAGTGTTCGCTAGAATAGTTCAGCCTTTAAATTGTCTTAGCCTTGTATCTGTTTTCCATTGGTGTCAGGTTAAATTTATTAAAAACAAGAATGGCTACAAGTCTACTGCTTACAGAGTTACGCCTCCAAGGGCACTGAGCACACCTGAGCTCATATGAAGAAGTGTAACAAAATCAGTGCAGAAATGGGAACAAGAGAGAAGTGAGGGAACGGAGACAGGGAATTGTACATTTTCAACCAGATGAGATGATACATTTTTTAATCTAAAACTTTAATAGCCACTTTCAGTATGATTGAAAGAATCAACTATTCTTTCTGAATGTAATGTCAAAATCCCATTTACTTTGAAAAATCCCAGTTCAGATGAGACAGAAGATTTGCACACTTAACTACAGCTAAATGTATGACTGGAAGAATTTATATGGAAACCAACCACTAACCACAAAGTCAAGAAACAAGGCAAATCCTGAAATTTTACTTTTAACTCTTAGTTAGGCAAAATTCTTATTATCTATCAGACTTGGTCCACAGAACAAAAGTGAAAAACATCTGTATTTATTCTCAAGATTCAAAATTCAAAATACTGTGTGTTTTTTCTGTCAATCTGCAGTAATTACTGCCTAAAACTTCTTTAAAAACATTGTGCACTTCTCATAAGGATTTGTAAACACTTTAGATAAAATGGACATTTAGAAATCCTCATAGATGTGCCACAAACTACACCTGTGTTTTGCAAAGTCTGAATATACATGTTGATGTATAATGCAACAGGCATACCTTCATATTCCAATTTCTAACCACTCTGCTGCATATGTGCAAGTAAATTCAGTGTGCGTGGGTATGTTGATGTGCATTTGTGAATGTTAATGTAAATGGACTAGTATAGACTACTGTTACAATACTTTTTTACTTGCCAAGATAAACAGTTGTAGTGGGATTATGTAATAAAAATACCTATTTTCATGAGGGTCATACGTGGACATTTCTATTGTCTTGAAGGTTGTCTTTTACAAGTACAGAACACCTTTCTCAAATGTATTCTTTTTAAACATAGCCAACTGCTGTACACCTGCTGAGATGGACAATAATCTGACCCTGAAATACAGCTACACAGTGCGATGACATACTTTTAAATGTTTAATATGTAACATTGCTTCACAGGAAAGAAGAAATAACTTATTCGACATTGTTTCAAAGACAGAGTGTAATTGACATTTTCCTGGGAACAAGGTAAATATACTTGTGAGGCTCTATCTCATGCCTGGGATCACCACCTCCCAAGAATTGTATCCCGAAAACTTTCAACCTACTATGTATAGTCCCCCGATTTTAGTACTGGACACATACATTTCTTCCCTTCTGTGGTGAGGAACCCAAAGACCATTTTTACTGCCTATCATGCAGAGATCAGGGAGTGTATGAGACTAATTTTGCATAAGAATACATCTCCTTTTTGGAAGAAGGTACAAGTTCAAGTATACTAATAACTGCTTACTTACAGCCAAGTATATAAGCAGATAAATGTTATAAAGAGAAAGAATATAACTGTAATCTGACTTCAGTTTCTGAAGTCCAGTACTTCAACTAAGTAAAATGCAAGTGTGGGTTAGTAGGGTAGAAAGAGATCATTTTCCCATTACAGATATTCCCATTTATCCTTTGATAAAGGGAAGTTCTAAGTTTGTCACTGTGCATAACATTTCCAGTGACTTGGTTTATATTAATAGTAAAACTATCTGCTTAGATTACAATACTCATATGATGTGACACTAGTTTTCTAAAAATAAAGCCCTTGCCTATCCAATAAGGCAGATAGATTATTGATCAAATACTCCTCCCAGTATTACATTAAAAGTGTAACCACTTGCCTATTTCTTAATTGAAAATTTATTCACATTTATAACTTCTTACCTGTAATCTCTAATTTACAAGTGACTATAGCATGGCAGATACCCATAAACTTCTTCACATATTCACATTTCTCTAACAGTGAGAAGAGAAATACAAAGAGACAGAGCCTAGAGTTGTATGTGCGTGATTTCAAGGCACTTCAGACTGTTTCTCATTCTTTAACTTTTATTATCACCAGGCATATGAATGTGAAATATAATTATTTTTAAAATTCCTCAGTCCTTCTGTGAGTTTTGGGTTCTCTGGTTGTGTGTCCCCAAAAAACATTTTTTTTTTTTTTTAATCACTACTTGTTTTTTGATTTAGGTAGTGATCAGACAGTCAGCTATTACAGCGTGGATTCTCTCTGTCACTAGGTATGCATGTTCTGCTAATGTCTTATGTAGCTTTGTATGTTATGCAGTATAGGAATATTTGTTAAGCATATGTAAATAATCTTTTTGAATTCCCTAACCAAAAAAACTGTCCTATTCTTGAAAACTTTTAATGATGTGCATAACAACTACGAGTAATCTCAGTGATTTACAGTTCAGCATGTGAAGAAATGCCTTCAAAGGTAGAGGACAAAAGTGTGCTTGAATTTAAATTATATTAATATTCATGGAATATAATATACAGAGGTATAAATTATAAAATGGACTATGTATGAACTTGCATGTGTGCAGGCTTGCAGCCTATGTGAAACATCAGTAACAAGCTTATTTTCATACCATAGGTCTGGTTCCTTGCAAGAAAACAGCTTCAACTTACTGTGATTCTGGTAACTATTCATGTCATACTGTAACAAATTTTCAAAGCAAGAAAGTAGCATGTACAAGCATGTAATTATAGAATGTAGCTTCTCATTAGCCAATAAAAAGAATAATTTTTCACATTAGGTCTTTTACATAAAGTCATCACTCCTGCCCCTCAGTAATAAATCCACAGAATACTGAAGAAACCTCAGTTATCCAGAACTTTAATGAACTTCTTTTATACTTTATCAGAAAAAAGCCCCCCAACATTTTACAAGACTTTTTTTTTTTTTTTTTTACTCTATGAAGTCTTTAAGCACATAAATACTAGCTAAAAATGTCTTGCAATGATAGATTCACTATGTAAACCCAGTTGCTGCACTCATTTATTTCAAAAAAGGAATATGGTAGAAATGGGGCTTTTGCTGACTACAGGAAAAAATTTCTAAGGCTCCTTTGCAAGTTTGATTTATTTACACTGCCATTTAAAAACAAATAAATAGGAAGAAAGCAACAATCAATCTTTGATCACAGGCCCATTTAAATTAAGTACAGTCCCAGCAACATGGGTTGTTAGATTAAAACATGAATGATTACACTATATTTTCATCTTGTATATAAAAAAAAATGTTTTAGGAATTTAGGAGTACGATTCTCATTGAAAGGCATCAACCTATCATAGATTTTAAGGTCAGAAGGGACCATTACTTCACAAAGGTCAAGCTCTGTAATCTGCTTCAAGCCCATAACAACTATTTGAAATATGTTAGTGTCAAATAATCCGTAAATTAGAAGCACAGAAGGTGCTGGCTATTAGGACTAGAGCACTCTGAGAGCTTTAACCACTAAGCTCCTTCTTGATTCCATACATTGCCCACCTCAATAGGAAAGGTGTCTCCACCCCAATTAACCTGATATTTAGGGCAATTGCAGAGGAAAATGTGGCCTTAATTCTGCTAAAGCTGAGTTAGGCATTGATTTATCATCCCCTACTACTATTTTAGTTAAGTACATGCCTGCTTATCTTGGTCTTCTGCTGTGGGCAGCCCTGATGAGGTCTTCCACAGAGCAGTTAATGTGCCTGCTCCCAGGTTCACCCTGGCATGGTGGGCTTGGGCACCTCTGGAAAAGGACAAAATCAATGTTCATCTACCAAGTTCAGGCTAGCAAAAATTGGTATTTTGGAAGTCCTTTGTCTTTAGATATGTTATAGGTCATGGTGGTTCAAACACTCCATAGCAAATTATTTCAGTTACTTTCATACAAGATTGAATAATTTTGCCCTGTTAAAATTAAAGCTGTATATCACCTTTGAAAGCTAGACTGTGACTTAAGAAGGTCAGCAACTTTAGCTATGGCTTGTCTTGAACTGGTGACTGAGTGTGTAATAATAGTAATAATTCATCATTTTGTTTTCAGAAAATTCTGAATATAAGAAACAGGGGGTTTATGTTTTTTAATTCTGTATAAATAGAAAGCTCTCGAGAGTATGCAAAAGTAAGAATTCAGTACACATCTAAATTATTTTCAAGACACTAACATTTTCAGAATATTAAAGGTAAGTCACTTAATTTACAGACATAAACAAAAGGTATTTAGAGCAAGCTGATACTGAATTACCTACTAATGTAATAAAAATAATGAGAAGTTTGCATCATCTGTTGAAATAATATAGAGAAACTGATGTACTTTTTCCTCATTATCCCATTAATCATGAAATATTATAGCACACAAATTTCTGTGCAGGTATAGTCCTTAATACCATAATTACAACATAAACAATTTAAAAATCATGTAGATATCATAATAGACAATATCAAGAATAATAATATTGACTTTTATTTTGGGGGAAAAGACTTACCAGATTTATTTAATCTGCTTTTCTGCTTTATTACTCTATTGACAGCGTAAACATGCTCTTTTAGTATTGAACACTTTCAAATTACTACATTTTTCTTATAAATAGTTATACTTGTGTAGAGTTATTTTTTGGGGAAAGTAAAATGTATGTATTTTGTCAGTTAGGTGAAATTTTTTTGAAACTTTTGTTGCAATGGAAAGTTAGTCAGCAATGAATGTTGACAGGAAGAAAGCTGATGAAGAGAAGGTGATTGAAAGGCAAGTGGTTGTGGTGTATCTGATATGAATATGTACTCAGACAGATTTTAACTATGCCCTTTCCAAACATATGCTAACATGGATATGTAATTTTTCCTTTCACTGAAAGGTAATTTATAATTTATTACAAGAAGAAACTATATTTAAGCCAAAGTGTCAAAAGATGCATGAATACTGTAATGATACCTAAATGAACATATGAACATCCTGAACATAGAGGACTTCATCCAAAAACCTGTTCTGGGAAGTCTATCTTTTGCACTGATGCATATCTCTGACAAGGGATACTGCATAACAGCAGCACTTTAAAATAATGGCACTGGTAGTAAAAAGAAATGAAAAAATTTAGTTGTTTTCAAATGAGGCTTTTGTTATAATTTTGATCTTTAAGCATCTGCATTCACCTTCTTCTTGCAACTAAAACCATGGAAATAGTCTATTATTTTGAAGTGACATCTGAGATTTTTCCATATAACTGGAGCCTATCAGTTGTGATTTTATCTCATATGTGATAATACTACAACAGGTGATATTGTTCATATTAGTAAGGCATTGAAATGAACCTCACTGAGCAATTCCACATTTCATAGGAATTGGATTTACTTTAAGTCTTAATGAATATTTACTATTACAGATATATGGAGTTTATTTTCAGACAGATATGTCTGGTTTTGACAAAGAAAACAAGAAAGAGAATATGATGACCCAAATATGTGAAAGGTAGGAGAGTTCTGTAAGTGAATGCACTGAGCCAGGTTTTTTAAATTCTGTCCAGTCTTTAGAACTATAGAAATAAAAATCATAACTACTTTGCTCTTATTTTCCTTATTACCATTATTTGCTTACTTTGTTCATGCTGACCTGTAAATATTTCTCTTAGGTACCTACAAGATTGCCCTGGCAGAGAGCCAAGTATATTACAGGTGCTTCAGAATTTCCCACAAATATTCTAGTTGCACCTTGAAGGAAGGACTTAACTGGTCGTGGTAGGTAATCACCCAACTGAAATCATTAATCATTGGAAATGTGGTAGCCGTCAAAGATCTGCTTTTGTCACACTATGCATTTGCAGGAAGTCTCTTCTAAATCTTACTGCTAAATGCTGTAAACACCAGCACTGGAAGTTTCATCTTTTTTTTTTTCTGGAGGACTACTTTACTACTGGACTGCACCAGAGTCAGCTCTGAAAAGCGGGAAATTTGGCAGCTCTGCCTTCTTACTGCTTTTGTAGAAGGCTAGCTCTTAAGCCTTAGTGGTGCAGACTGTGTTTACATGCAAGCAGGATCTCTTGAAAGCAGTCGGTGCTGTTCTTGCACCACAGTTGTGTTTGCCTCCACTGCCGCAAGCTGTGCTGGCCCTCTGCTGCCTCTCCTGCCAGGGCCAGCCAGGGTGGCTCTGAAGTGGGAGAGCAACCCCCATCCCCTCTGTACACAGCTGTGCAAAGGCTGGGCATGGTTCACATACACAGAAATCCTAGGGGGAAAAAAAACCAAACCACAAACCTCAGCTGCAACACTTAAGCTAACTTTACATAGGTTGTTTTTCACCCATACCAAGTATTTTGCTGTTTTAGCTATAATCCTTGCCCACATTCAAACATAATTGCTCACGATGCTTTGAGGTTCCAGTGCAAAATCTCACAGCTGGGTGAGGTTCAGTTTTCTCACCAAACTGGCATGACTGAGCTTGCCTTGCTGAACTCATCAGAAATGGTATCACTTGCTGCAGCTTTCGTAAATTGGTTCAAAACATCTCTTCACCAATTGAAAGTATTTGTACATATTGTACAATATAACCTGGAGTTTTCAAATCATATATTTTAGAATTCATTTAAGTAGATGATATTGTACACTTATAAAATTTTGTCAAGGTGTTTTGTTAAAGAGTGGAATACTCAGACGTGGTATAGCACATTCAAAAAGAAAGTAAGCTTATGAGAACCACCAATATACATTTGCCCGGTTCTAGTAAGTCTGAGATGACAGCTTCTCTTGCATCAGCATGCCTGAGGTATGTCTGGAGTTTGGTGCTTCATGTGATTAAACATGTTCATATGAAGATCAAGAAAAAAAACATGAGAAAACCCATCCAGTATCATGTCATCTTTTTTTTGTGTATGTGTGGTTTTTTTGTTTTGTTTTTACCTATCCAAATTCATAAGAAGATCTACACGTACCAGATCAGGGTACAGACCCCTGAGTTTGCCGTCTGTAAATAAGCCGACAAGTTTAACTTGAATTTTGTTTTCCTCGGGGTCTGTTTACCTGCTTACAGACTAGAAACTACTTCAATCTAAATCAGTCAGACTTCTGAATAATGCACAGCCACTGTGTTGGCCTAATTCTGTGGTGCTCCGTTAAGCAACAGAGGACTTCAATTCACTTGTAATTTCCAAAGAGGCAAAAAGGCAGCTGCTGCCATGAGGCCAGTAGTTTTATACCAGTTGAAAACAGCACAGCTGATGAAGAAAACTGGGCCTCCTCATCCCAGCTATAGCAAAGCTCCAGGAGCCTGTATTAAACACACACAGGATAGAAGTGCTGAGAGGTGTTTGAGCTGTACCACCATCACTAAACGACCTTTCTTTTTCTTGTTTGGAAGAGGAAAGGGGCATGAGTTTTGGTATGGTGTTGTCCACCCCTTCTCCTTGGTGGACAGACTTTGGGATTCTTCTGGAGCCTTTTTCCAGCCTGTGAATGTCACTCCCAAAATGGGGAGAGGTGCTGGCTACTGGGTGAGGTGAAGCACTGCTGTCTGCCCTGGGGCTGAGACTCCATTAGCCAAACACTCCCTGCTCAGGGAGTGACAACTCATTACTAAGGAAAGGAGGTGAGAACAAATGTTAAAAAGGCCTAAGCTTCTCCTTCCATTTTACTTTTTTTTGGTACCCTTTGCAACTTTCCTCCCTGTTTTCATATCTCTGTTTTTGTGAATCATGCCCCTAGCTTATGCTGTGACATTTCTCAAAGTAGTATTTATTTCCTCTCCAGCACTGTAAAAAAAAATTTTTTTTAAAGCTGGCTTTTCAATGTAGCTTTATTTTTATTTGGTTAATTTTTCCTGCATCCTAATTATTTTCATATTTCCATATTCTCTGATGTATTCTTTTTTTTATTTCATTATTTTCTTTTACTTCTTGCCCAATCTTGTTACCTCAGTTTCTCTACACATTCATTCCTTTTCTCTCCTTTCTGAATTTCTCTCCCAGCTGTTCAGTTCTTCCTTCACATTCATGTTTTACTCTTGTTAACCCTCCTCTAATTCCTCCATAGTTATTTTTTTAATAATTCTCAAGCAGTGTGTTTTATGGCTTGCTCAGCCTTTCAAGCCCTGGGGATGGGAAGGGAGAGGATTGGGAGGAGAGAAAAGGAGGAAGGAGGCTGACTTGAACAGACTGTTGTCCTACAGGAAAAAAAAAAAAATGCTATCTTTGCAAAGTCCGTAAACACAGTTTGACTGACTCACTGTACGCCATACTGAGTAGCAACCTTCTTTCGTAGGATAATGAGAGCCTCGGAGGGATGGTGGTTCCCTGAAGAATGAAAACATGAAAGAGGACTTCCCCAAAGACATTGGGTGGAGCACAGAGGATGTGGAAAGACTGGAGGGCTGGAGAGTAAAGATGATGATAGATAAAGGCAAGGAATTCAAGCACCATGAATATCAACAATTGAATAAGTTGACATTATAAACATTTTGGCCTTCTTTGACCATCAGCTGGTGAGGCTGGTGGAGTTGACTGTTTTGTTTCTGTGAGTCTGAATAAGTCCAATGCTATGAATTCTATAATGAATGCCAGTTTCAAGGTACTTAATGACATTTTAAATTATTTATGAATTAATTTATCTAAGAGATGAGAAAGAATTTCTACTCTAAGGTACTGACACTGAGATTTCAATTTCAGTGTCAGTACAGGTGCCTTAGCAGATTTTATTGAGGCTATTTTCATACAGAATAGCTAAATCAATATACAATAGCCAACCAAAACGTGTATATTTGAAACATGGTTCATGTAAGCTTAAATAAAAAAAGGACTTTTTTTATACTTAAATGTCTGAGATATAAAGTTCTCTACTGCAGATACAGGCTTAGTTTTTATGGGTGGATAAGTGATGAAATGTATTTCCTATATACTGTATAAAATACCTCAGTAATGCTGGTAAGTCACTTCAGGGATCTCTACTTGCATGTTTGAACACAACCATCTATGCCAATAATGTCTGACTTCTGCATTTGTTATTTTTCTTTCTTTTTCCCTTTTCTATACCAGTTGTTTGAGTGGTTTAATAAATTCAGCTGGATATTATTGATTACTCACCCATATTTTCTTTCTGTTCTTCCTTCATGCATTCTGATTAGTATACTTTCATTACAGCTCCCTATAACGGAATATTATGAAAAATGTGTCTCCCCGTAATCTGTTTTCTCATTTTATCATGAGAAAGAAACATGTGTGACAGGACTGTACTCTTCTGCAACTGTTTTGTCTTTGTGTTTTTATTTAGTCTTCTAAAAAATGAGTACAAAGTCATAAAACAAGATTGCAGTCTAATTTGCATTTACTTTGCAAAGATTTAAATTTCTATAAAAATCTCCAAGAAGCAAAGTCTGGCCCATAAGCAGGACTGTCATGACCATATTTCTGGTTCTGAGTTGCACCAAAAACGGTGTTTTATGATACAGCTTGAAATCTGAAGGACCAACAATTTGTTCTAATGTATAGTTTAATTCTTCACACAAGAACCCAAGACAAGACCAAGACCACAGCTCGTGCCATCTATACAGCTGTGCACCCTCATAATGCAGGTCTCTGCTGGATTGGCATATGTCAATGAGAGATACATATGCTGGTAATATTATAGATAGTATATGATCTTCCTATATAATGTGAACTCAGGTCTGCTTAATTTTCAAGTAATTAGCTAAAGCTCTGTTTTATTCTGTGGTAGTCAAAAATGCAACAATGTACCAAAGATAAAAGCTTCTTAATGTCATTTGCTCATAGCAACACAATGAAAAAGGAAATGAAAACGGTTTTATTTTTTAAATAAGATATTAATTCTTTTGAATATCAGACAAAAGTAGAGATCAAATGAAAGAAAAGATACATAAACCAAGCTGATTACAAGAAAGGGTATAAATTAATTAGACTGGAAAGTATTTTGGTTTTGCAGCCATCTTGCTTTATAATCTCAAAAAACATCTAAACTAATAAATGTTAAACGTGTGCCGAAACTAACGTACGTGTATCAACTTGCCTATGCTTACAAATGGAATAATTTATACAGAACATGGCAAGGGAATTAGAAAAGTAAAGAAACAACCACACCTACCCTTGTAAAGCATGTAAAACTGAATAACATGAAAGAGCATGAGTGAGTGAAAGAAAATTGTATGTGCGTGTGCATAAGCTACTTAAGGTGGTGATATTAAATGAATGTATCACTAACACAGGGTGGATGAGGTAGACCTGGTCAGTTTCCTCTTCCCATGACAGAATAAGATCTGATCAACGCAATAATTAAACGTTTCATCTGTTAATTGCTCTGTTATTGTCGGTTTTAACATTTCTTGTGAATGCAATCCACAATGCTGAGATTTTACAGGAAAAATCCTTATGGCATTAAACTTTTAAAATGTCAAGATTTTAATGCAGAGTGCAGTCAGGATGAAGACACTCTAAGTGAATACTTCCGGGATCATAATTTTATCCAAAATGTACTCCATGCATTATAGAAATCACAAAGGGTCTTCTTTTGTGGGTTTTTTGTAGCCACCAAATCAGAACATCGTAACAAAATTGTGGAACTTTAAGTTGATCTCAGCAGGAACAGAATGTCTTCAACAGTGTAGAAACATCAACTAGGGACTGAGACACCTAATCCCAAATGCAAAGTTTTGCCCTAGTAATGCAAGGCAATTATGAACTTATTTTCAAGCTGGGCAATATTTGCAGATTTTTTTTTGAGCATTATGAAGCAAATGGAAAAAAATACGACCAAATGTAAGCAATCTGGAGGTAATATGCAAAAGTGAAATATGTGAGACTATTTAAAATATCCTTCTATTCTTTATCAGTATGTAAATCCTTATTTTGTAATTTGGAAACATCTTTCAGTAGTATAACAATTCTATGCATATTCTAGCACATATAGCAAGATTTGGGAGTGCTCCAATATCAAGCAGAGAACCCAACCACGCCCTGAGTGAAATCAAAATCATCCCACCTTCCCACCATCTCTTCCCCTTTGTGTCCTGATTTCCACTGGATGGAAACTTGATCATGGGACAGCTCTTTGTATGTCAAAGTGCTGCTCCATACTTCTGTTTGGACAAGCACAAGGCCAAGACTGCAGGAAGCACTGCAGACACCCAAGCTCGCACCAGTTAAATGCAGCTGTGTTATTGATGCCTGCGGAACTGCATGAGGAGTTTTGTTCAACAACATAGAGAATGTGCTGCTTGTTATATGTTACTAAAATTATGCCAAGCATAAAAATGTTTCTTCTTTCTTCAATTGCCATTAAAAGTTTCAGCTGGGGTTAGTTTCTTTTGTGCCATATGGTATGCAAAAAGTAATAGTCAATCTCCATTCAATATTCCAAGAACTGAAAGAACTGTTACAGTATCTGATATTTTGACCCTTTCTTACATCATAGATCTACTTCTCTACCAGTAGGCCCAGTAAATTGTGCTTGATTAATATTTAAGCATCATTTTGGTCTTAAGAAGTAATTATTCTCAAAAGTCCCTGGTCTTGGTTTAAGATCTTCAGGATCATAAGTCTTCAACACCCCACGCTTTCTTTTTTAACATGCTGAGCTTTTAATATCTCTCATAGCGTAAAGTATCTGCCAATTTTCAAATAATAATTGCATCTTTTTATCTGTTGCCTTTAAATTCTTTACCATGAGAATCAGATACTTTGTTCTAGTACTGTTCTCACCAGTATTGGATACAGATATGAACTTTATGGGTTTTTTCCCAGTCTCTGTATATCTGAGAGTCATATTAACTCTACTTTGTTGACCCCTTGGATTGGAAACTTGTGTTCACTTGGTGCTTCTGGTATACTTCCTCCACTACGACATGAAAAAGATCAAGGTACCAAATACTTTCTTTGACACTTGTCTTGATTGGTAAGACCTGCCTTCATCAACCCCACATCCCTGAGACCAGAGGGGAAGTCTGGAGACAGGAAGGCTTACCCTCAGTGGAGGAGGGTCAGGTCAGGGAGCATTTAAGCACCCTGAACATACACAGATCAGTGGGACTGAGTGCTGAGGGAACTAGCTGATGACATTTCAAAGCCACTTCTGATTATCTTTAAAAGTTGTGGTTATTGTGGGAGGCTTCTGAGGCTTGGAGAAAAGAAAATGTCACTCCTATCTTCAAGAGGGCCAAGAAGGAGGATCCAGGGAACTACAGGCTGGTCAGACTCACCTCAGTTCCAGGGAAGGTGATTGACCATGTGATCCTGGAACCCTTTTCCAAACATATTAAGGATAAGAAGGTGACTGGGAGTAGTCAGCATGGATTTATTAGAGACATCCTGTCTGACCAACCTGAAGTGACTAGCTCACTGGACAAGGAAAAAAACACAGTGGGTGTTGTATACTTTGACTTTAGCAAGGCTTTTGTCACCATTTCCCATAACATCCTCAGATAAAATATTGAAGTATGAGCTAGATAAGTGGGCAGTGAGGTAGACTGAAAAGTGGCTTGACTACTGGGCTCAAAGGGTTGCAACCACATGCACAAAGTCCAGCTGGAGGCCAAACACTACTGGAGTAGGGGTTGACAACAAGCCTGATAATGCTAAGCATCTTCATTACTGACCCGGATAGTGGAACAGAGTGTGTATTCCTAGGAAGTTTGCAGGTGACACAAAACTGGAAGGATTAGCTGATACACATGAGGGTCCAGAGGGACCTTGATAGGCTGGAGGAATTGGTCAAGGGGCAAAGAGTCTAGCAAAGGGCCACAAAGATGATTAATGGCTGGTAGCATCTGACATGCAATCAGAGGGTGAGAGAGCTTTGACTTTTGAGCATGGAGAAGTATCAAGTGGGATCTTGTCAATGTGTATAAACATCTGATGGCAGGAAGAAAGAAAGTGGAGCTAGGCTGTTCTCAGTGATACAACAAGGGACAACGAGAAACTGAAACACAAGAAATTCCACTTAAACAAAAGAAAAATCTTTTTTACTATGCGAGTAGTCAAGCACTGGCACAGGTTGCCCAGAGAGTTTGTGGAGTCTCCATCCTTGGATTTACTCAAATCCAGCTAGACACAGTCCTGAGCAACTTGGTCCAGCTGACCCTGCTATGAATAGAGGGGTTGGATAAAATGATCTCCAGAGGTGCCTTCCAACCTCAGTTATTCTGTGATTTTGTGGTTCTGTAGATCACCGCTTGACAGGAAGCAGCTTAGACATGTTCTTTCAACAAATAGCCATTTTTTTTAAAAAAAAGTAATTTATTTTCTTATAATCAAGCTATGGTACAAGTTGACAAAAACTTTAAAAGTCTCCAGGGGTAATTTCCCTATCTTTTATCAATTGTCAGTTCCCTTCAGATATCACAACTAATTTAATAATTTCTTCCAGCCCTGGAGGAAATTGTTACAGAAATGCACAAAACACTGCAAAAAGGTCATAGTAGGGCCAGAAAATAATATGACAGCAATAAAGAAAGAAGCAATAGTTTGAAAGAGCATTAAAGCTGTGTACAAGATGCTTCCATGTAAAGTGACAGGGAAAGTAAGTGATAAATTACTGAAAAACAAAAATAGAAGTCAAAATATTATTTGATTTACTTCCCTCCCCCCCCCCCCCCCCCCCCCCCCCAATAAACAAAGACAGAATTGCCTGGTTTTAAACCATCTAATGTAGACAATAAACTGAGACCCCTAGGTGAGGCCAGTAATGACTGAGAGCAGAGAGCAGAGAGGAGCATCTCCCAAAGGTGAATCCCCTCAACACCAAACCTTCTCACAGGGGGCCCATCTCACCCCACAGAGTAGTGAGGGAACTTGAGAGACTGTGTTCACAACTTCATGTGAGTTCAGTATCTAAAGTGCAGAAGACTCTTGGCCACTCTTTCAAACCAATATGCACGAGAGTTAAAAACTTCTAGTAACATCAGGTGACTGGGAACAAAATGAATGATTCATAGTTCTATGAATGCTGTTTTGAAATAATGATTTATCTGAATTATGATAGGATAAAGACTGGGTATTAACATGTTTCAGGGCACGTGTATCCTAAAACTAATCTCAGAACTAGCTTGAGGCACCTCAACAATATAGGCAAAACTAAGTGGTGGCAAAAGGCATTTGATATGTGAGGGGGTTAGGATAGGGGAAACTGGGAGATGGGTCAGACACTAAAGATCTGGTGGGGTAGGAAGGCTCAGAGGGCCTGTGTGTAATGAATTAGGGTTGAGATATATGGGTTTCTCAGGGACTTACACTAGAGGGAACGGGAAAGGTCTGTGTGGATTCTAGGGGCTGGAAGAACTCAGTGACTTCGCAGGCTATGAAGCTGGGGAGAGACCAGAGAAAGGATGTGGACATTTTGGGAGGCTGTAGAAAGTGTCAGAGAGGTCCAGAAACTTTTTCCTCTTCCCACTGTTGTCCTTAAAAAAACCCTCCTTTACCAGCTGATTGGATTTTAAAATCTGGAACACCTGCCTCACAGGCATCAGCCAACTCAACCTCCCATATGGAGTTATATGGGAGAGTAATATGCATTATCCTCCCATACTGGGTTCTGCAGTGTGCACAGCATGGGGCTGCTCCTGCCATGGGAAAGAGGAAAAGGTGAGGCTGGGCAGGGGGGTTAGGAGCAGAACTGGGCTGCTTACCTTCAAGCAAAGCCTGAGAGATGAGACGAGCAAGATGCAACTTCTGCTATAATACAAGAAGGAACCAAAACCAGCTGCCAAGCACTGATTTGGACTGGTTCTTTGGAGGCAACTATGTGACCACCAAGATGAGTGTGGGTGCACAGGGTTATACAGTCATCTGTTTCCTTACAAACACCATATTACACTGTCCCAGAAGTTTGCCATCCTATGTACCTGCTTATTTTGCTCTTTCCTAAAGCCAGCTGTGCAATAAGTATTTGTAAATCTTAGGCATAGATTCAAGCTAAAAAGAAAATCAGTTGAATAAGGAATACTCTACATCTATTCCTGTGTGTAGCAAAATTTGTTAGGAGATCAATATGCCCTAAACACCAGTGAAGTCATCCATACAATTCCATGTATGCCAGTGAGGATATTACATGGCCTTCAACGTAAGCTACACACCATACCTTTACATACATCTCTAGGAATGTACGCAGGTTTCAAAACTCCATTTGATTGACTCTAAATACCTATGCCAGCATTGGCTTAGCTTCTGAATTATTTTTACACTTCCTTAATAAGTATCTTATAACACTTCCTTAATAATATCTCATATTTCAGAGATATGTGTGAGAATAATTTCACATTTCAATACAATTCAACTAAGCAACTTCCACTTCCCCTGTCTTCCTGTAGGATGATTCTTTAATGGTCTTTATCAAGGTCATAGCTGGCCTTGCAGAATGGATGGTATATAGAAGGACTCCATCTTATATTTTCAGACTGCAGCCCTTTTTGAACTAGTGTTGATCACATATATATCACTAGTATCGATTTGGGCAAACCCTACTATATAGTGCTGAAGCCAACTAAAGGGTCAGGTAAACATATAGTGAAACAATCTTAAAGCCTTGTACTAGTTCTAAAAGTATGGATTTTACTGGTTATACCCAATGTCAAACTATTCAAGATTAAGAACCCCAAAAGGATATATTATCTGCTTGCTTTTCTTAAATCAACAATGTTTGAAACGAAGTAATGTCTCTAAATATTTGAATTGTTTTTATTCTTACAGGTCACAGAAAACTAAGAAGAATGCGAATGTGAACAACCTAAGTAGGAAGTTTTCATTTAGAAACATCAGCTGATCAGGTATACAACTTCTGCATATGTTGTGGATAGTGTACTAGCCCTAGTGAGATCACAGAGAATAGACTTTCTCTAAATGTTCATTTCAGAACACAGAATGAAACTTTACATAGTACAGATTAAATAAAGTATTTTGTTTTAATTTCATAGTTTGATCATGAATGTATACTTTTGAAAGGAGATAGAGTGATCACCTCAGTTATCATCTAATCAATACTCTAAGAAATCCCTAAACATTTCATCCCATATTTACTGAAACTGCTTCACCTTTCCCATATTTTTTTTGGTAGCAATTCTAGATGGATAAAGAATAGTAATAGTAAGACAGCCAAAGTAATGGCAGTATTTCAAGCTGCCACCTGTATCAGTACCACTGTGTTGTTTAATTATACTCACAGAAGGTTCTTCTGATTAAAAAAAAGAGGTCATTGGCACTTCTACATCCCTATTTACATTAACTGAATTGGCCTAATGATAGTAACACTAACACATTTATGGAAGTTCATACAAGCTAAAACCAAAATTGGTTAGAAAGCAATGAACATTTTGCAATATGTCAAAACTGTATTTGTGAAATGAAAGTTGTATCTACTTTATTTTGGATTTCAGTAGCACAACATTGGAATATGGGTTTCAAAAATTTCTGTTACCTTCTTTTTCTTTGCCTTAAGCTCAATAGTTATCTGTTCTCTCACTCACAAGAAATACCACTGCCCTTTCACAATTCCCAGTCCCCTGCACAGAGACCTTTCCAAATGTATTTGTCATAAATCCTTTGTATCTGCGTATTTCATTACTCTTTAGTGAAAAAGAAAAAAAAAAAAAAAGAGAAGTAAGTCCTTGGCGATTGTGTTGTTCCCAGTAGAAGGGTATGTTCAAGGACACTTTGGAGCCATGTCCTAGGAAACTGCTTTAAATGCAAATATTTATGTAAGAGGAAAATGAAGAAGTATATTAGAGTTGTACAGATTTCCATGTACCAGTCAAAAGAAGCCACAGAAACCTTGGGACTTACTTTTTTCTTCTAACAAAAGATGAAATGCTGTAAAACAATTCACTGCCAACATTCCATTCACCTCTACGTGAGAAAGCAAGACTCAACAATGATTGAAATAAAATGAAAATAGAATGAAAATGTCTATGCACAGGTGTCAGAAGAAAGGCCTTTTCTGGTTACCAAAGCAAATGACTAATTTTAAATTCTCAAGGCTAGTTTAATGCATGTCGTTCATTTGCTGAAGCATCACACTTCTGTAACACGTTTTTCATTTTCTTTTTGCATACCTCTCTCTAACACACCTATAGATACCCTTCCCTAGGATATCTGTATCCAGCTGAGCAAGGGAACAGACTAGATGTAGCAGTACTAGATGCAGCAGTACAGGAGGTAGTAATGGAATTACAAAACAATATAGCTACAAAACTAGTAGCAGATATAGTAATATTTTCAAAACCTGTTTAGTCCTTCTACTTTCTTCCTTGTGTATATAATATTATTTTATTTTTTCTGACATGCCACAGTATGTAAATGCTGTCAAATGACTGTATTCTCTATGTTATTAAATAATTTTTCTTCTTGATTATAAGAAAATTAAGGTTTGAAGACATATTTGTATTTGTTACATTCATACTTCCATTTGTTAAATTAACTCTGTGATTTTGTTTAAGTAATCAGATACCCAAATAATCAATTTACATAGAAAAGTAAAGGAGAGAAAAACATTCTTGG
The DNA here is from genome assembly GCF_965140245.1 of Athene noctua. Classification (NCBI taxonomy): domain Eukaryota; kingdom Metazoa; phylum Chordata; class Aves; order Strigiformes; family Strigidae; genus Athene; species Athene noctua. Next base: position 48,734,235 of record NC_134038.1, read on the forward strand.
GCAATTCTGTGTTTGCACATAGAATCCCAAATGGTTGTCACTCATTTTCATTCTAGCTTTTGTTCTCATTGGTAATTGCCAAGTTTTTCACAACATTACTGATGTATATAAATAAAAAACCTGAAATTTCTCGTAGAGAGTTCCCCTTCCAGGAAGGTTCACCTTCCAGAAAAAAGTTTTCATCTGATGCTGTAGGAAAACAAATAGAGAAACATGTCCACAGTTCAATGATATGCACATAGATTATAGCTCTGTCTTCAACAGAAACCAGTCTGAATGATAGACTAATGTATTAGGAACTTAGCCAAATCTTTTACCAGAAAAATAATAACATGCAACTTTGAACTAGCGTCCCTCATTTGCCTGAACAAATTGTGTTTGATTCATTAACTGGAGTTAAACAACAGTTGTTCTGGCAAGCTTTCAATGTCAGACTGCCACTTTTGCCTTTTGCTGTGTTCCAGAAAGGTTCTTTCATTACTTTTATAATAGTTGTCTCACATACTCTGATCAGAACTCTGTACCACGGAAATAAAAGTTTAGGTTTAGGTCCTTGATATTAAATCTTCTTATCCTTTGTTCTACTCTGTCCACATCACAATATTTCTATTATATTAACTTCCTTTTATCATTACTGCATCAGGTACTACATTGCTACATAGAGTAAAATCAAAGCAAAAGTTTGTTAGTGAATCAATATTTTCAGTTAAAAATGATGCTCTAACATTTACTGTTATGCTTCTATTGGAAATCATTCCATGGTAATCCACATTCTAAATGCATCCTTAATAACATACTGTTAAATATATATTCTATGTCTAAATACTTGCCCAATATTTGCTAAACTTAAAGGAAAATTTTAATGTTCATATGCAGGTGTGTATATAGATTAACTCCTGAAAAGTATTCTCAACTTCACTTTTGCAGAGCAGAAAACTAAAGAAAGCTTAAGTCAAATTCTCTTCTTAAATTTCCTGTCTTCACCAGCACAAAAATTAAGGTCTAGGAAATTGCACCAGGCTAAATGACAGAAGAATATAGTCTTTACTTTTTATGCTGAGGAATTGAATGAAATTTTAAGCAAAGTTCAACATACATATAGTGTCATGAATGTAAGACAAATCATAGCTTACTAGTGAGTTGAGAGGATACACTGCCTGATGTGGTACCATCAGGAAACTGGCAAGAGGAAGGGAAGGGGAGGGAGTCAGATGGGAAGGAAGAAGAGAAGGCAGGAGTAAGACTTAGTCAGTTTAGAATATTTGTTAAATGAAATGAATCAGCAGTATCATTTCACAGAATAGCGTAGCAATACTTCTATCACAGCAGTGGTATTACATTCATACTGTACCAGTTCCCTGTCTCAGCTGTCTTCTAAATCTGTCCTCTTAGAGCTTGACTTTCTGTGGCTTTGGGAGCTAAGGAAACAGAGTTGCTCCATCATATCAGTGTGTTTTACCAAATGAATGCTACAGTTAAAGTCTGGGAGTGAAATCCTGGGATTTTTGCCAATGGCTTCAGCAGGGACAGGTTTCATACCTGAAGCTATGCTGAGTCCTAACCATCAAGACCAGCACAGCCAGACTTCAAAGTGCAGAGAGCTTAGGGAGCCATCCCTTCACCTCATGTCACTGGGCACCACTGAAAAGAACCTGGCTCCATCCTCTGTGCACCTTTAGGTGTTTATATACACTGACGAGGTCCCCCCCTGAGCCTTCTCTTCTCCAAGCTGAGCAGTCCCACGTGCCTCAGCCTTTCCTCATATGTGAAGTGCTCCAGTCCTTTCATCATCCTTGTGGCCTTTTGTTGAACTCTCTCCAGTATGTCCATGTCTCCCTTGTACTGAGGAGCCCAGAACTGGACTCAGTACTCCAGGTGTGGCCTCACCAGTGCTGAGTAGAGGGGAAGGATCACCTCCCTCAGCCTGCCGGCCACACTCCTCCTAATGCAGCCCAGGATACCATTAACCTCCTTTACAGCAAGGGCACACTGTTGACCCATGTTAAACCTCGTGTCCACCAGGTTCTCAGGTCCTTTTCTGCCAAGATGCTTTCCAGCTGGGTTGTCCCCAGCATGTATTTGTGCCTGGGGTTGTTCTTCCCCAGCTGCAGGACTTCACACTTCCCCTCGTTGAACTTCATGAGTTTCCTGTCAGACCATTCCTCCAGTCTGTTAAAATCCCACTGGATGGCAGCTTGACCCTCTGGCATATCAGCCACTCCTCTGTGTGGATGATGACATTTCCAAGATCCTGAAACTTCAACAGTAAATAGAAATGTGTATCTATACATTGAAGTGGAAAAATATCAATATCAGATGTTATATAGACAAAATATTTTTTAAATTGTCTGACATACTTAGTCAACTCAACATCAAATAATCAAAATTATGCAAAATCTCTCCTTGGTGTCCAAAGGAAAGCTGTATGTTCTTCAAAGTTGTTTTGTTCTCTGTGTGTAACCCTTCAGACATTATTCACTTGCTTCTTCAGGACTGAGAGAAGCAGTCGACATTAATGAAGTCCTTCATTTTAATAGCAAGGTAGCTTTCCCTGCTATTACTGTTCACACATGCTCAAGAATTTCAGTAACAGAAACCAACAAAGTCAACATTCATTGTTTGCTGGTTTTTCTCTGCCCAGATGTGTTGGCTTCTTTCTCACTTGACTTTGAAAGTTGCAGCACATTTATTTTTTTCTTTGTTCAGTTACTAAAGAAGAAATAAGGATTTTTTTTTTTTTTCATTATGAATGAAAATTTAACGACATGTTCTTAGACACCACCACAGCATAAATTGCTTAACAAGTGTCTGGGCATCTCAGAATTACTTCTGCTAAAGTAAACAGGACTTTTAAAAACAGTATTCATGAGGAGGTTGCAGTATAGGATTGCAGAGACTCATCTGTGTTGTAAACTCTAGCTAGCTCTCCAGCATCACAGTGGGGGGATGGTATTACAGTATGTAAACAAGGTTAATTCCAGAAGAATCCGTGAAAAATTGTAGTTTATCTACCCTTCCTTGCACATCCAGCAGAGGACAATACAGAGAGTTTCTGACATTTGTTATAAAAAGTTTAGGTTTTTAGTAAAAAGCTATGTCTTGGGGCGTGTTCTCTCTACCTGGAGAGAGGAAATAAATGTTGCTTTGGCCTCTAATACAAGAAAGATTCAGAGCATGAAATATTAAATGATCTGATCCAAAGAAATAAAATACCAGGTATTCTAAAAAAAGATGCAAAAATAAAGGAGAAATTTCAAAACAAGGGCTTATGACACTGGGATCTGAGGGAAAATTACTTTTTCATCCTAAGTGTAATGACTGATGATATATTATCCCTGACTGTTGCCAGTCTTTGATACCTTCCAAACTTTGAAGTAAGGGAATAAAAATACCTTTGGAGTCTAAGCTGTGTATCAGAACTTGTAAAAATTCCTTCCTGTCTCATGTACAAATTAAGTGATTCCATGATCCATGAGATAAACTGAATTCAATAAAAGACACTGCACCAAACATTGCCAGCATATTAAAAGCAAGTATGAGTCTGTAAAACACTTCATAAACTTCACGAGCATCATATTTAAACAATGACGGTTTCCTGCCTATCTTACTTCATTTGAATAGCACCTGGAGAGTTTCACTCTTTTAATAGTTACAGGCCTTACATATCCAATGCTATTTGTAATATTATTGTGCCAAAAAGTGTCTCCAGCTCTGATGATTATCCAGATGAATTTTAAAGAATAATCGTGTCTTCTCTAAAACTTCCACTTTGATACCTTAAACAGATGTTAACTTTCTAAAATACCTTCTTCTATTATTATACTAACCTTTCTCTATCTCTATTCAAATTAATTTTATTTTATAAGCATTGATGATAAAATCTTGAAGTGACATTTTAAAGAACATCTTGCTAATACTATATGCACTGTAACAGCAGAATTCCTCAGTCTTTATTGAAAATTATTTTTGTGATCTTAAAATGACTCCCTGTCATTCTAAACAGAATAGTCCTCCTATCTGCCAGTAAGTCCAGTTCCCTCTTTTGAAGCGTCAACTCCAGTTGATATACCTTCAATTTAGAGTAAAAATTCTGGATTTAGTCCCTACATGCATTGCTTTCTACTATGCTATTTTATCCTACTTCTTTAATTGCAGTTCACAATGTGTGACCCACCTGTTCTATCAACAGTGGCAGGATTTTTCGAGTGTTGCATTACCCATACCATGGATTATTAACACAAACATTAATCAAAATTTTTTAAAGCAGTATCATGATATTAAGCAGAACTTGTTCCGAGACTGGTTCTTGAAAGATAGAATTTGTAGTCTCTATCCATCTGGACAACTCTCTTATCAATGTATCTCACTGTAATCTTCCCTTCAGCTATCATGTTTAGCATTCCTTAGTCCTTGTTTTAATTCTCACTTTCATTTCATTTCCTCTGATATTCACATTATTTCCTCTGAATCAATGCTTTACTTAAATCTATATTATTAAATTGACTGCACTGATCCCTTCTAAAGTATATCAGAGATATACGGTAAAACGACACAATCAACTTTAGCCAAAATCACCTTGAATTTATCTTATTGAAACTCCACAGTCTTGGTTACTCTTCCTTTCAAAATCTGCTATAGCTTTCTGTATTAAGGCTAAATGAAGATTTATTTTGGTTATACCACTTTCCAGATACATCTATCACACTTACTACTCTCTAGTGGGCATAAGCAAAGTACCATTCATAAAAGTACAGGTTCTTCTAAAATCGGTTACTGGTCATTATCCAGGATGTTCAGATTTCATAAAATACATGCCTATTTTTGTATCCACCATGTGTGTGATCATTTCCATTTCCTATCCTTGTTTGATAATCTTACCTTAATCGCATACATGATTTCTTCTATTAAAACTGAGGCAAAGCATTAAGATCTGTAACATTAAGATCTGTATCATCAGGATACAGCCTCACTTGTCCCCTTCATATTATCTCTATAGTACTGTGGTTAGAAACCTTCTTATAATTTCCTTTAGTTTCTTTGAAGAATCTAGCTCAGATAGATATTTTACCATTCTCACTGAAGTTTCTAACCTATAACCTTCTAATTTCAGTAAATTCCCTGATTACTTGCAGTGTCCTCTGTTATGTGTTTAGTGGTACAGGCACTTCCATAGTTCTTCCTTATCTACATACTTCTTCTGCTTGAAACTCAGGCCCAGACTACTGAAATTTTATCTTCATGTGATTCCATGTCTCTTTCACATTTCAGTCCATGGGTACCTCTTAGTTGCTTTACAGCCTCAAATTTGGTCTCCTAAAATCCGAACACTTTATTATCAAACTGTTTGTTTACCCTGCACTTGAACCTACTGTGGAAGTTTTGAATCTACCTGTGCTCACTCATTCCAAGATTACATTCTCACACAACTTTTCGCACTGCTCAGCCCCTGCTCTTAAATCAAGATTGATGGCTTTTAAAGTAAATGTAAAATGGCAGTTACATTCTTTTACTTAGTAAAGAAATCTGTCCAGTATTGTTTCCAAGAATACTCAAGCTTCTATCACGGTATGACTGATTACTGCCGTAAACTTTTAGTATTTTTTTGTCAAAACTGTGCCTAGGAAATCTAAAATTTCCCATAACTCAGACTATTATGTATTTTTCTCATAGTTTCAAAGAGTTTTCTAACCCATATCCAACTCTGTTTTGCAGATTATAAAAACTCTCCAATGTGTTTAGGGAGTGCTTTTGTTCTTTTTAAAATAACCTCTTATTCGAGTGATTTCTACCTAATTGTTCTCTTACATGCAAGGAATATGGATATAGAAAGTTTCAGTTTTGATACCTGATGTGAGTAAAAACGAGTCATAGGATTAGTAAAGATAGTACATGACAGAAATGTTTGATGAATAATACTCAAGCAACTCCCGTATCAGCCCCTTCTGTGCAATTTTACTATGCATTTTTGATGTAAGACAAAATAAAGCTGTGCAGAACAAATACTCCCTGTTTAAAAATGTGCTTAAATAATTTTTTTAATATGTAACTAGGAAAATAAAGAAAGCATGATACAGAACTAAATCCAGGCTTCAAATGTGCTCTATGAGCTTTTCAAAAGGCAAGAAATCACATTTGTCTCATATCAGTTAACACCCACACCTCTGCTAGATCTCTAGGAAAATTAAACAGACAGACTTAATGAGAGGAGAATAAAATTAAACTGCTTTACCACATCCCATTGAGGGTCCATTAAATTCATGCTATCTCTCACAGAAGGTAGCAATTGATGTTTAGGGGGAAAGTATAAGAAGCAGAGCACGTGTGGTATGGTCTTTTCCCTGTACACTCTCCAACTCTGCCAATCAGTACTTATGGTCTTCCAAAGTCAAGGGTTCAGGCCTTTGTCTCTAGCATACCCTGCGTTATTTCTTCCTTACCCTTTTTCTGACATATTCATGTTTCCGTCCTCCATAATATGACAGCACTGGAGTGGCACCATCTGATTATTTACTGTACAAATAAAAGTGTCTGCTTTTATTTGTTTTAACTCTGTTGCTTGATTGTTTCCTTTGATACCTTATAAATTCTCAGCTTGCAAGAAACAGTGACTAAACATTCTCTATTTTTGCCTATATGTCACTTGCTACATTGCTAATCTCTGTCATAGACCTTTTACTCACACATCTGAACTTCCACCCACTGTCTTCCATTGCTGATACTACATTTAGTTTCCTTATATGAAACCCACTCATTTTTCTTTCCATTCTTGATAGCTTCTCTGTCTCTTGTAGGTGTAAGCTGACTTAACTGGAGCAGTATGCTGTATTCAAAATGTAAATCCATGGGTTTACACAGTGGCACGATTGTGTTTTCTATTTTGCATCCTCTCTTAATTTCCAGATAATTTTTAAGATTTTACTTGCTTTTCAAATGCTCCTGAGTAATGACTTAAGATTTTCTGAGAAACAGTAACTGTTACTGTGAGGGGTTTCTGCACTGAAAGCTGTGTATGCTTTTTCCTGTAATTCATGACAGAGTGTGTACACTTCTAGAAAACAAATACTTATACTTCAGTAATAGTGAAATTAGTTGGTTATAAATGCCATTAGTTCTTATCATAGCTACCACTTGACTGTCTAGATCATATCACCTATGACAGAACTTTCTCATTTCTCATAGCAAAAGAAAAGAGGAACAAGCAGCATTCAGCAGAACTTGTTAAACACACAAAAAGCTGCAATTAATTTCTTATTTACAAGATATATTTTAGCTCCTACCACTGAATTTTCTGCATTAGGTTAGTTTATGACACTTCATCACCAACCACATCCTTTTAAACTCTTTTGTTTTGGACCAATTTTGGACCATTTTTGAACTAATTTTGAAGAAGCTGCTTTTAATGTGAGCTCTTTTCTTCCTTTTGTTCTTGGCTTTGGCCTGAACATGCCAAGAAAAACTGTAATATTTCCTTCATTATCAATTAGAGGTAGAATATTCTGGTTCCTCACTTCCAAATAAACTGAGAGGGGATCCACTATTTTTCTGGAATTTCACGTGAAGAGGCTTTTTTTAATTCAAGTGTAAAATATGCCCATGCAATATTAAATACTTTTTTTCAATTTAATTTAAACATTCATTATCTGTATTTAAACTGATTTTGTTAAAACAAAAACTATTTGATAAAATGTTTCACTTTCTAAAAAGACCTTTTTATATAAATATCTGGAGGTATATAAATTTAAATGGCAAAGAAAGAAATTATCTAGCATTTGTTTGGAATAGCAAAAGGAAATATCTGATTATTTCCCAGTTCCAAGAAAAGCACATGAAAATTAAGATATGCTGCGACAACAGGTACACTCATATCATGAATAGTGTACCTTTTGCTAGGCAAATAGTGGTTTTCATATGAGAATAATATGAGAATTACTAAGTGCAGACAAGAAAAGCTAGTTTAAGTACAGAAGGTGCATTTTATTATTCTGTAAAGTAAAACTGATATAACTTAAAATTTAGAAAAACATTTAAATTAAAGCAATTTCAGAATCAGAGATTTCATCTTAAATTTCAGAGTTTGCTTGCATTTTACTATGAGAAAAAGAGAAGTGCAAAAGCATGAGGCTATAGGCTCCAGAGTCTTATTCAATCCAACCCTGTGTGGGAATGAGTAATGTGTAAAGCTTCAGACCACTGATAATAATTACCCTCTAAATTAAAGATGAGCTTCATCCCATCTTCTTTGATGATTAAGAAAGCCAAATTTTCAAAGCTAATTAGTTTCTCAGTTAGGGTCATTGTTGTTTATTGTTCAGGCACCCTTAAGGTAATTAGTATGCCTGACCTAAATTAAGAACATTTAGCACATTTTATTAACAATGTACAGTAACAGAAACCCCTGACCAAAACATATGCTGGGTCTCAGTCTTCTGAGGTGGCCTACCAAGGAAGCAAATTTCACATCCAAGGATGCTTCCAACATAAACATCTGGCTGCAGGTTCTTGATTACTTGACAAGCAAATGTTACACCATTCTGCTGCACAGGGAAAAGTGGCCTCCATGTTTTTCCAATCCTTTGCTGGTGTTATATTGCTCCATGTGTTGTAAGGACTTGGGCACAGACAGCCAGGAAAGTACTATGAACTACCTAAGGGAGCGGTAAGAACTGGTTTGCTCTTTAGCTCAATAGTCTGCTGCCCTCATAGAAAGTAGCTGATATTTTACAGAAAAAGAGTAGAAATCAGAAAATGTTCACTGTTCCTTTCTGTCCTACACCCTGCCACCTTCTAACAATAAGCATTTTACAGCTTTCTGAACAAAAGTGGCAACTGCTTTTAATATCCATGGTCTTAATTATTCTGGTACTTGGATTATGAGAAACAGTAAGCAGTCCTTCCCAACTCATCTTCTCTGTATCATTACCAATTGTATAGACCTCTACCATACCACTTCTTTTTTTCTGAGCTCAAGAATCCTGCTCCACTTGTCTTCATAACCACAATCTTTTCTTGTTGCTTTTTTGTACCACTTTTACTTCTACTACTCCTTTTATGAAATGGCTTAATAGAATTGCAAACTGTTTGTAATATATGAAGGTACCTGTGGTTACAGAGAATATATAAAATTAAACATAAAGAGGTTTATGTTGCTTTTTCCCAAATAATTAATGCTGCTTTATTTCCCTTTGATTGACATCGGTCACTGAGCTCATGATATTCCCAGAGAAATATCCCAAATCTATTCTCAGCAAGGTAATGTCAAGGCTAGAGCCTGTCATTCCATTCTTGTCACTTTAGCTAATCTTTCCATTATTATATTAATGCAAAATTTCAGTTATCAATTTACCCCCTGTTCATTCAATATGGTAATATTCTTGTGTAACTTTGAGTAGTCAGCCTTAGATTTGGCTGTCATGAATATGACTTGTTCTCCACTGTTACTGTGTTACTATTAATCTCCTTTCACACATCTTTTATGAATATATGGACAGATTACAGCTGTCAATGTCCCCTGCAACAGAACTTCCATAATGCTTCTTTTCCCCATTTTAAACCACCTATGATCACAGTAAAACCTCTTCTTCTATTGCAATTTTCACTAGGATTTTTTGGTGATGGGCTTTATCAAACTTTTTGAACTCTCCTGAACTGATTAGGTGAAATTTAGCAATACACTTATGGAATCCAGCATTACACTGCAGTTGATTTGTGAGATATAGCATCCATCTGCAAAAGTCAAGATAATTCTTCTCCAGTATTTCATATGTATTCATGTGCTCACTGAGCCTCCACTTCAATAATCCCATATACTAAGTGAGCTCCAAGCTAACCAAACTACAAGTAACTGGGGGTTTTTAATTTTTTTTTTTTTCCAAGTCTATGATGCATAATGCTGTCAAAGTTTGACTTAATACTGTTGAAGGATTTGTTTTGCAACAATGTGACTCAGCTTGGACATTTGTAGGGTCTCTGTGCCCAAATTAGCACGAAACAAAGGATTGCGTTCCCCCTCACATTCTTGTTTTTTGACTCTAGCCCTAAGAATGTACTTACGCGAACTTTAAGCATATCTGTGCACACCCATGGTCAAAAGCACTGCAAAGGAAGAAAGTTAATTCAGAGTTCTAGCAATGACAGATTTCTCCGGTTGAAACAAAATGTGTCCATCAGCTCATGGATACACGGCAAACAGGGCAGGGATTTAATGCAGTTACACAATCTATTTAACTCTTCTGATGGGCAGGCCAGCCCATTTTCAAATACCTCTCTGCCGCACAAATGCTTCCTGGTGATGAAGAAGGCGTGAATGACTCTTAAAGAAGTGCTTGGACAAAAAGGCCTTTACTCACCCAGGTGGAATTTCCAACTGGACTTTTGAACAGCAGAGCAATTTTGACACTATTGACACTAAGGAAGCCTCCAGATTTTCTGGCAGAAGCTCACAGCAGCACAGGAGCACATGAGCGACCAACCATGTTGTGTCAGACCCAATGGCCTATCCAGCCCAGTGTGCTTTCTCCAGCTGTGGCCAGAAGCTGATGCCCAGGAAAAGTAAGAACAAGGCTTCCAGCTATGACACTTCCAACAGCCTTGGGCTTGAGGGTACCATGACCCCCATCCCAGTGCTATTTCTGCCTATATCTCTCCTGTCATTATTTGCCCAGTCTCCCCTTGAACTCCTGCAGATTTCTCTTAACAACAGAAAGAGCTTCACGTGTAGGAGGAGGAAAACAAAAGTGGTACAAAGCCAGGCCAGAGTTTTAAGATTGTTAATTAGGCCTTTGGAATAGTCTGGGTCAACTGACTCTAGGCACTTATTCTGACAGATGTGGGTTTGTCCCACACTGACACTAAACAAAGAATTAAAAAGCTCAAAAAATGAAGTTCTGACCACAAGGTTAGTATTCTGGGATATTACGTTTGGAAATTATTGCAGGTCCAGACAAATCCATTACCTTTCTATGTCCACAATTACTTGAACGGAGCATAATGAATTAAAATAATTAGAAATTAGGCCCTGTGCTTCCCACCTACCTGCAAAACCCACTATGGCAAAGCGAAGGTTTGGGTACCACTGCGGGGGTCTGTGGGGGGTGGTGGGCTCATGCCGTCTCCTCATGTAAACACCAGAGGTGGGATATGCCAGGGGAAGCTAACTGAAGGCCAGGAATATGAAGCTCCTTCTTAAGAAACATCAGGCTTTACCAGTTCAAACAAAAAAATGAAACATTGCAGCCATTTTTCTTCTGCTCCCACTGTCTGTATGATGGAGTCTGGTGCAATGCTGCACATTTATGGTGCAACCATCAGCAGAGCCAGCCTGCAAGACCAACGTGCCATGGGGTACTGCGGCACACAGCTGTGAATGTTATCACAGGTTATCACAGGCTAACACAGTGCCCTGTGCCCAAGGAACTCTCAATCCACCTCTCGCTTTCCCAGCACACGGGGCCCAGGCTGCACTCACTTGTAAGCAATCCATAGGGAACACACCTCGACAGATGACCTATATGACTAGAGGGGGGCACGGCTGTGGTTTCAGCCATTCCAGCTTTTCTCAGGCCCACACAAATGTTCAAGTGTCTCACTGCAACTGCCTGATGGTTACGCCTTGCCACCTACAATACTGGTGATCTCAAGAGTGAACGTCTTGTAATTTCAGATTCAACAAGGTCATTGATTCCCCCTTACTAGTTTGAAATAGTGAGAAACTGAAAGGTGTTTTTTCTTTTTTAGATTTTTGGTTCTCAGTTGTGCACTTGAATGTAAACAAATACTGAAATGTATCTACCAATCTACTTGATCTCCTTTTCGATGTGCGTTATGATTGGCAGATAAAAAGGTTACAAACCAGTAATAATTGTTTCTGAAGAGAAGCATAAAATAAAAATCCCTGTGTCTACAAAGCCTGCAATAGAAATGCCATTCCCCGCTCAAGCTCAAAGGTCTTAAATTACAGGGCGTTTCCTTGGAAAGGCCACCTCCGTTGTGTGCGACCACATTTCTGCTTTTATTATTACTATTTCTGCTTTTATTATTATTATTATTTCTGCTTTTATTCATCTGAAGCCACTCTGAAACCGAGGAGACACAGGTGAGCACATGCGGCCTGAAACAACGCACAGCCACCCTCCCCCCCCAAAAAAAAAAAAAAAAAAAAAAAAAAAAAAATCTGGCCGAAAAGTTTTCGCGGCCGGTAACCACCCGCCCTCCTCCACCCGGATGGCGGCCGGGGGCTGACACTGCCCCCGCCGGGACGGGACCCCTGTGCGCGGTCCCTGCGCGCTTTGCGGCGCCTTGTGCCCCGCGGAGCGGGACCGGCGGGGCGGCGCGGGGCGGGGGAGCTGCACGCCGGGCGCGGAGCGGGGCTGAGCCTCCCCGGGGATGAGCCTCCCCGGGCTGAGCCTTCCCGGGCTTAACTCCGCGCCGCTCCGCCCCGCTCGGTGGACAGTCGGCGCCGGGGCGGGCCGGGGCAGGGCAGGGCGGGCCGGGGCGGGGAGGGGAGGTGCCAGCCAGCGCATCGCCGCGGAGGTGGGCGGGCGGGGCGGGGTGTCCCAGCGCCGTGCCCGGGACGGGTATTACCCAAAAGGAGGGGGGGGGAAAAAAAAAAAAAAAGGAATTAAAGTCGCCGCTCCTGCGCGTGGTCCCACCCTCCCCACCGGCCGGCTCCTCGGGCAGACGGGAGGGGACAGAGGGAGACGGGATAGCGCGGAGGGAGACGCGCCACCCCGCAGGCACCGCCAGCGCAGGCACCGCCACCGCGCACTCGCTCGCTGCGGCCGCACCGACGGCGGCGGCTCCCCGCGCACCCCTGCGCACCATGGCCCCCGCGACCCCCCGCCTCGTCCTCGGCCTCCTGGTGAGTGAGTGAGGGGAGGGGGGGCTGGGGGGCGCCGCGGGGCGCCGAGCGGGCCGGTGCGCGGCCGCGCAGCCCGCTGGCGCAGCTGACTGTGTCGCGGCGCTTTTCCTCCGCGCTGTGACTCCGTTTCCGAGGAGAAACTTTTGAGGGGCTGATCTGTGGCTCGTTATTTCCAGAAGATTTCCTTCGGCGAGGTCCTTGCGCGGGGCGCGCCCCGGTGCGGGAGCAGGAGCGGCCGGTAGCCCGCGCCCCGCGCAGGGGAGTGCGGGGGCTGCGCGGCCCCGGGGCGCATCCCTGGGCGCATCTCGGGGTGCCGCAGCCCGGTGGGGGGGCGTTGTTCAGCGAAGGGAGAGAACCGGTCCGTTGTTGGATTTGCTTTCGGGCTGGTGATCGGTGACTTTTGGGGTGTGCCCTGAGGTTACGCGGTGGTCACATGCGCCAGTCGTTAATGCTATTTCTGGTAATTCATAGGAAAAATTGAACCGCAGTTCATTTCATTTAAATCTCCCCCTTCTGCCCCCTCCTCTTCCCCGACACTTGTCCCTTTTATACGCGAAGGGCTGTGCGTGTGGTGTGGTGCGGGTTAAACTGCTCTGAAAGAGTTATCCGTGCGTTGAACAATTTCAGGGATTTCCTTTACCTTCAGTTTACTGTATTTGTACATAATTATTATCTACAGAAAGGCTAATGTCGGGGAGAGTGGGGGAGTTCCTCCCCCCCCCCTTTTTTTTTTTTGATGAGTGAAAGTGATTTTTTTGGATTTTGTTTCCTACCCCCTTTCTTCCCTACTATCATTGCACTCACAAAAAGAGGGTAGATGGTCATTTGAGCCTGAAAGAAAAATACTGGCCAGTGTTGAAGCACTGAATTTATTATTTTATATTAATTATATATGTACATTTTAATGAACGTGTTACTATTCCAGACACTATGCATGCCTGCTTTTGCTAGGATATTAATAAGAAAACCCAAAGAAACCCAATCGAGTTTACTCATACATCTAATTAAAAAAAAGTACAAGGAATTTCCCTCTCAAGTAGAAAAAAAAAAAGTCAAGCCCAAAAAACTCCTGAAGTGTCTTCTTTCTATAAAGTGAAAGTGCATCACAGTTTATTTTTACCTGGTGTTTCCTTATATCTTGATATCCACGAATAACTACCATTTGCATTTGTCTTAACTCCTCAATAGTTCTTCGTGCTGGCATCAGACTATCTTGGCATTACTATTTCAAAATTAGATGTCATTGATTCTTAAAATATCTTAGAATAATGTAATAAGATGGTGTGATTTTAATAACTTAAAAATTAGTACAACGAGAGAGTGTTTTATTAAGTGTCTGTTAATAAGGAAAGTGCCTACTAAAGCAAGCATGCTTAAATTGTTTTCTATATACATATTTTTTGTATATGTGTGTATATATAAGGACCAGTATGAAGAGCTTTTATGATGCAGACACAGCATTTAAATAGCTTTAATGCAATGGCTGCATTCCACATTTCAACTTCCATTTTTTTAGTCGATCATAATTTTTCACAGGGTTCTTAATGTCTTAAAGATTTTAAAGTATTTTCATTTAAATATTTTCTTAATAATAGCCACAATAATTTTCAGAATTTCTATTAGCTATTTGATTCTTTATACCTTTAATTCTAAAGGTATGTGCAAAGTAAAAATTACTTTCCTTTTTGTCAGACTTTCATCCTGAAAGAGTGAATGTACTTAAAAGGGTGAATACATTTATTTACATTTCTCTATTTCTTTGTTTAATTTGCTGTGTGATTTTTGGGTTATGATTTTAAACATCTGGATAGAAACTAGGCAAAATATATAATCTGAGGTTGGGAGTAAATTGTTCTGTGCTGAGGAAAATCTTTGTACCTCCATATGATTTTTCTTATAAAAAGGTCTGATTATCTACTACTCATTTGAATTTTGAGGAGGACCTCATTTTGTAACTGGTTATATGGGAGTGGACTGCTGTGATACACAACGTTTTATTTATGTCATATCTAATTGCTGAAGCTAGATTTAATTAGTTTGTTGAGAATGTGCTTTGAAGATGCAAAGTGATATGTAAGTGCCAGTGTTGTCATGTGGTTTTAATGAGACACTTGTCCCTTTCATGTTAAGCATTACTACAGTTCTACTGAACTGAGTGTTCATGGATTGAACCTTCATATTTGGAGACTTTGGATCTAAAATTGGCCAAGAATGCTATTGGAGGGAGTGCATGCTGAAGCTGTATTTTATTTTTGCACTACTAAAGTAATAGTGTAGGTAAAATCTTCTAGTCAAAGGGAACTCTTGCTGTTAATGTCAGTGCTGCTGTGATTTTAGAAGAAAACCCACAAGCCATGAACAGAACCAGAAGCAGTAGTTAGATCGTGTTTCCAGTTTGAAACTTCACATGCATCGTACCTGAATTTTTAGCTTGAGTGCTTCATGGGCTGTTTCACTGGCTTGTCTTAAAAAACAAACAAACCAAAGGCAGCTTTAGTGTCTGTAGTTATTATTCAAAATACCATGTAATTATTTTTTTTTTTTCCCTGATTTCTTAATTTGTTTTCTAGGTACTGAGTTTGTGCTGTGAAGCTTGCAAGAAAGTAATTTTTCATGTTCCTTCTGAACTAGAGGCTGACACGTTAGTTGGCAGAGGTGAGAAACTGCGAGATGCCTGTCTTAACAATACAATATTGCACCTTTGCTGGAGATGCTGTTAACAGTGAAGGAGACTTTTTGTTTTAAATGGCATGAACGGATGACTGGACAGCCAGTTAAACAGCTGTATCAGCCTTTTTATGAAGGATACGCCCTATGATTGTTACAGATTTGAACGCTGGCTCTGTGCATCCATTTGACTTTTGCGTAAACAGCTTTTGTCAGGTTACAGTATTTATTTTAAAACTAGAATGGCAGAGTTTAATATTTTCAAAATTTGGAGGCTAGGCCCTAGTATTTAAATAAGTGTCTTGATATTCCAAAGTGCATCTGTAACTCCCAGAGTCATATGAAGACAGGAAAACACTTGGATAATGGAAGAGAAAAAAAGGCGATAAAACACAAGCGAGCACTGAAGCTGCTACTCTATGAAACACGGATGTAACTTCTCAGCAGTGCCAGGGCATTCAGGGCATGCAAGGGGATGCATGGCAGAAGTGTCCTGCATGCACATTCGGAGGGTGCTCCTGTCTGACCCAATGGTCTGTATTGATTTAGGACGGTGTGCAGGTGACTGAGGGGAATAGGGGAGACCAGAAAACACCCCATGCCTTTTTTTCAGACCAGTCTTTGAAAGGCAGCTTTTAAAGGAGTGGCATAGGAACTGCTACGGGCTTCTGTGGTACCCGAGACTGAATTTTGAGGATTCAGAGGTGCCCTGTGTGAGTCCTAGGACAACAGAGGAATATGCTTCAAATCTGCAATCCTTATCCATGTTCCTACAGAAGGAACAGATAAAGTGGATTGGTAGTTCATCACAATACAAAGTGCTCAGAAAATCAGCTTTAAAAAATGGAAGTTCATTGTCCTTACTCTTAAATTTGAAAATGAAAGGTTGCTACAGCTCTGAGTATTTAGCATGTTCTCAGGGACTTCAGCATTTCTGTGTCAATAAACTTGGTTTATGTAAAAGCAAAACTTCATGTTATTACAGTGTTATGAAAGAAGTTGTATGACAATGAATTTAAACTTTTTTTTCCGAACATTTAAGAAAACCTTTATAGCTTGAATGGCATTACTTAAACATTTATCGAGAAAGCATAGTATATTTTCATTGATACAAGGACCATACCTGGACAATAAAATGAGTCACAGTTTTTTCTGGTCATTATGAGTTTTGTTTTTTTTTTTTTTGTATTTCTGATTTATGCAACATGTACAAGAGGCTGCAAAGAAAAAGATCCCACAAAGCTATGGCAAACTGAGCATAATGTTGATATCAAACCCACAATCAGTCTGATAGTTTTGGAAATGCGGTGCTGTAATATGTAGCAGTACGAAACACCTTTAAGTGAGGCAGTGATACTAAATTTTCATTATACAGATTGACAAGGGAGAGGAGTCACTGCTGCAGTGCTATACAAAAGTCTAGGAAATGTTTAATAAGCAGTTAAAAGAAGGGCTTAAAAGGGGAACGAAGAAAGCACGTCATATTTAGAATTGTGCTTCCCATCTATTCTTGCATTGTTGCAAGAGAAATGAAATTTGGTTTATCATCTGTAGATATGATATGTATATGAAATTCTGAATCTCTCTGAGTTCTGCTCTGGGAGTTTTGCAATCAGCTTTCATGGAGCAAGGCCCCATCCAGTATTGAAAAGTTTTGATTTTGAGAACATGACACTGACACTTCTTGTATTCTGCAAGAGTCATTTGTCTAGAGTTTAGAGCTCTGTCCTTTGTCTTGTTCAGGGTACCAAATTGTTCTTCTGTAGTGCTGTGGTCCTACTGCAGTTCATTATGGGTATCCTGATTTTGCTTTTTCTCCCCCTGTATTGCTGAGTTACTTGCTGATGAACTAAGTTTAGTGAAGTGCATTACAGTTATTTTAGCCACAGGTTACAAATGCAGTAAAAAATACCTGAGAAGCATGCTGAACTTGGTACTTCCTATAAACTGCATGGGATTCTATCATGTACATATTAAAAAATTTCAAATCGTTCGTTCTAGTCTTTATCTCTCCTATCTGTCTGCCTTATAATTTAAAGGCCTTTGTCCTCCCAGGACTATTAAATCACATAGTACCAGTCAGTGCTTTCCTCCTGAGGGCAAAACTTCCAAGATGTAACATCTCCATTGGGCATTTGCATTAATTAATCATCTTCACTGATTTTGTGAGGCATGGACCATAAGGCAAATGTAATAGCTACCGATCTAATAATGAGTGTGCCTACAATGTTTTTTGCATTTAAAGGTGTTTGTTCATCTCTGATGCTTCAATAATTTTACCAGTGCAATAGTGTCTTATTGAAAAAAATCCATGATGCATCAGTGTCCTTTAGGAAACACTTATGAACACAAGAGTCGAAATTTATGTAAACTTGGTCAAATCTGACTGCATAAATAGGTTCTAGAATCTGTATTTGGGATCGCTAAATACTGAATGACCAAATTTTTGAAGACTCCACATGTCAGTAAATTTAACTTAGGCAAGGTTTGTTTGGGTTTCTTTGTTGTGGTTTTTTTTTTTTTTTTTTTTTTTTTTTTTGTGAGAGATGTTATTGTTTCACTGTTTGAGTTATTGTCTGAATATTTTTTCCTACAGTTGATTTGAAAGAATGCCTTCAGTCTGCAGAGTTTATCAGTTCCAGTGATGGGAACTTCAAAATTCTAGATGATGGTTCTGTGTACACAACGTCTGCTGTTTCTTTGTCTTCTGAGAAGAAGACTTTTACTATATTACTTAAAGACATTCAAGAAGAAGTACAAAAGAAAATACATGTTAGCTTGGTGGAAGATGAAAAAAAGGTGAGCTTCTAAATTCAAGATACCTTACTTACTGAAAATACTGTTTCATGGAGTATAGCTTCAGCTGGGTAACTGTGGTTGAATCTGGAATTCAAATAATCAGGCAAAGCACTCTGGTGTAGAGGGTATTTTTATTTAGCAGTTGTTGACTACTGTGTTGCTTAAATCAGCAGACTTTCTGAAATGAGAGTTGCTAGCAAGGAGCTTAATCAGGAATTCAAAGAACTTTAAAAGTCATGTTTGAAGAATTAAAGCAGATTTTATTTCTCCAAAGTATTACAATGAATGAAAAAAACTCTTGGAATACTGTCACAGGTATAATCAGAAATGAAGACCTTGGAAAAACAAATAGTTGGTAGGAAAACTGGAGCAGAAGGAAGAAAGATGGAAATACGGGACAGTAGTTAAGCGAAAATATACACTGTTAGGAATATATGGATATATTCTCACCTGTTTTTTTATCTTCTAGACCCAGACACAGAAGACCAGGCATGCTAGAGATACAGTTCTTAAAAGAACCAAAAGAAGGTGGGGCCCTATTCCATCTGTAATGTTAGAGAACTCACTGGGACCATTTCCACTACAAATACAGCAGGTATATTTTTAGATGAATCCTAGTTTTGTGACCCAAGCTAGTTTTGTATGTGACTTTTATCATGAGAGAATAAGAAAAGTGAGATTTCTTGTATTGCCTCCTGATGCCGTTCCTGCTATTATTTCTTTTTCTTGTTCTGTCCCGTTCATTGTGTAACTTGTGAAATAACTTGTGATCATAATTGTTGGAATGAACTGGAAACGTGCAAAAGTTTTGAAAAAGAGAGAGGCATGCTATCAGGAGAGAGCCCTTTGGCCTGGAAGTCAGTGGAGTGTGTAATTAAAGAAAAATAACAAACCGACCCCCACAAAACGTTCCCTAGAAAAAGGATTTGTTGACACAAACTGGGGGAAATCTTACCTGTTTGTCTACATCCTTTCCAGAGCTTGAGGTGTATACCTGTAGCATTGAAGACAGAGTAGGGCCTATATTGTTAGGAAAAGTACTTACTGTAGGAAGACAAGTAGGCGTGAAAGAGAAATGCAAGAACTAAAGTTATCATAGGTCCATCTAGCCTTTGTTAGATTACAGAGTGGCTGGTAGCAGATGTGTAGAGACAAGTGTAATAACAGAGTCTGTGCAGAGCAATCAGTCTTCTACTAATCTTACCTTCCTAACTTCTGGCATTCAGTAGGTAAAGGAAAGTATTTGGGGAGGAGCGTGTTTATAAATAGATAACTGCTAATGTTACCTCCTTGGTGCTTGTGATGAGATGAAAGAGGCTATGTGAATTGGCCTATCTGTGGACTACACTCTAGGTGGTCCTCTCTTTCTCCCCCTCTCCTCTCTCTCTTTCTCCCCCTCTCCTCTCTCTCTTTCTCCCCCTCTCCTCTCTCTCTTTCTCCCCCTCTCCTCTCTCTCTTTCTCCCCCTCTCCTCTCTCTCTTTCTCCCCCTCTCCTCTCTCTCTTTCTCCCCCTCTCCTCTCTCTCTTTCTCCCCCTCTCCTCTCTCTCTTTCTCCCCCTCTCCTCTCTCTCTTTCTCCCCCTCTCCTCTCTCTCTTTCTCCCCCTCTCCTCTCTCTCTTTCTCCCCCTCTCCTCTCTCTCTTTCTCCCCCTCTCCTCTCTCTCTTTCTCCCCCTCTCCTCTCTCTCTTTCTCCCCCTCTCCTCTCTCTCTTTCTCCCCCTCTCCTCTCTCTCTTTCTCCCCCTCTCCTCTCTCTCTTTCTCCCCCTCTCCTCTCTCTCTTTCTCCCCCTCTCCTCTCTCTCTTTCTCCCCCTCTCCTCTCTCTCTTTCTCCCCCTCTCCTCTCTCTCTTTCTCCCCCTCTCCTCTCTCTCTTTCTCCCCCTCTCCTCTCTCTCTTTCTCCCCCTCTCCTCTCTCTCTTTCTCCCCCTCTCCTCTCTCTCTTTCTCCCCCTCTCCTCTCTCTCTTTCTCCCCCTCTCCTCTCTCTCTTTCTCCCTTCCCCTCCACTTTGCTTTTTCTGCTCTAGTTTCCAACCACATTCTTAGTGAGTGCACTAAAACAAAAAATCTCTTGAACGGGGACAGAAATAATAAACCATCTGTATCTGAATGTGCCTTGTATGTTCAGTATTCTAGAGAGATTAGATTTCAAAATAAATGACAGTGTGCATACAAAAAATTTTTTTTGTTCAATAGCTGCAAACACTTCTGAGGTTGAAATAACAACCCCTTCTCATGTACACACACATTATAAAGACAGTTACATGGCAAGCTGTTCTATGAAGTTTAAGCTGCTGAAGAAGTAGAAGTAAATCAAGTTTTGTTTTTCCTTTTTTTGAAGAGTTCCTGCTTGTGCTAAACATGATCATGAAAAGGGGTAAAATGTATTAGAATGATGCTGCTGTTTTTCCTTGGGCTTAAAATTGTGTTGTTTATAGGTCCAATCAGACACAGCTCAGAACTACACCATTTATTATTCTGCAAGTGGACCAGGAATTGATCAAGATCCAAAGGGTTTGTTTTACATAGAAAGAGAAACTGGAAATATCTTTGCTACTCGTGCAGTAGACCGTGAACAATATCCAAGCTTTCAGGTACAGGCCTAAATTGTGCAAATGTAATTACATCTTTTTTTTTCTGTCATGCATGCATTTGAAAGCTGGGTTACAGGGGAAACTGGGAGCAGACAAGATCTGGAATCAGCTATCTATTCTAATATCTTTGGTGTTGTAGGGATGAAATCAGTGACATGTAAAGAAATAGCTGGTCATCTAGGTCTTGAGAGTAGTTTTGCTTCCCATTGCTTAGACTTAATGTATGCTTAAATGTAGCAAGCTATTGGATTTGCATCACTTCTGGGAAGTCTTTGAAGTTACTTCAGAGTTTTTCAGGGAAGGTTGAAAAGGTCTGCATAAAACCAAAATCATGAGGAACTCTAGGTGGCCTTGGTTTTTTGAGCCTCTCTTTCTCAAGCTGTTCGGTTTTGTTATTTTGTTAACAAGGTGCACTGCTCTCTCTACTGGCTGAGAAGTGTAAGAAGGCATTTAGTAGAAACAAACAGCTTCTAAATAGGTAATTTGCAGTACCTATTACTGCATTTTATTAGATCATACTGTAATGGGCAAATGATTTTGATGTTTTTGATTTTGTTCTACATAGCAATATTTACCTCTAAATTTTTGGTAAGGTTGTTATTGCCTCATAGACACCAGGAAGAAATGTGTTCAAGGGACTTGGAAAAAGTGTTTTGACAGAGTTGGGGGGGGGAAAAACAGTGATTCAAATACTTGTAGTGTGAGGAATAGAAAGGGGAAAGCTTGGAAAGTGTTTAAAGGTTTTGTGTTGCTGTCATCATAAGACATCAGTCACTTCTTCCATGTGGCTGAAGAGCCTGGTCTTGAGAAGGGTATGCTTGGCACACTGTATTTAATTTTATTGACTCCTCCATTCAACTGAAAGTATAATAATGCTTCATGTTACTTAAGCATGAAGCGAATTACTGAATTTGTCTTACAGATCATTTGCTTTGCAACCACTCCAGATGGTTATTCACCAGAGGTACCACTTGTGCATACAATCAGGATAGAGGATGATAATGATAATGCTCCATATTTTACACAGGACCTTTTTGAATTTTCTGTCCCTGAAAATTCCAAACCTGGTAAGAGTTGTTTTAAATCAGTGAACACAGTTATCACTACTCAGCTCAGTTAGGTACCAGTATGACTAGGTGTAATCCTACCTTTTAATCAATTTCAGAGGGATTTCCTAAGGAGTATTTCTTTATAGCAAAGGCTGAATTTGCAAAGAGGAGCTCAAGATTTCTTAATGATTAGAAATCCCAAATTGCCAACTCAACCATGGTGAAAAGCGTTGTTTAAAAAAGTTTTTAAAACCCAAGATGATGCAGTATTCCTAAAATGATGTAAGAACTTCAGAACATTATTCTTTTCATTTTATCCATAATCACCAGTGTCCATAAAATGTTTCGATTGACAGAATAGTAGTTTTTAACATATTCTTTTCCTAAACAACTAAATTAGTGGTGTTCTAAGGTGTAATATGCCTTTGACTGAGGTTATAGTGTTTGTCCGAGCTGATGAACAGATGTAGGACTTTTTTGGGGGGGCGGGGGGGGGGGGGCAGGGGAGAAAGTCTTGCTTCTGCCCATACCTGTAAAAGGCAAGGATTTGCCCATTAGTAAGAGGATAAAAACAGGGAGAAGGGTGAACGCCAGAGAATAAGGAATGCAAAACCTGTGGTTTGCCATTCCTCGCTCCATCTCCTAGGCTAGGGGGCAAAGAGTGGAGAAAGTCTAACTTGCTTCACAAAAAGGAAGCTTTCTTCCCCTTCATCCCAATCCACCAGTTTCTCTGAGCTGCTCTACTTACTGGGTAAGATACTCACCTAAAGAGAAGTTCCAAAATCTGTAGGGGCTCTAGGAATGAAGTACAGCAGTGCTCCTTGTGAAGCAGTACTGCAGTTTGGACCATGCCAGAAAGCACCGAATCTCTCCCTCTACCCACTGGCAACTCCTCTTCAGCTGTCTTTGGGATGCTCGCTGTCAAAAACACTAATTGAAATCTAAACTTTTAGTATTTCTTCTGAGTATTACTTAACAGCTGCAATAATTACAACTTTTTCGAAGAAGGAAAAAAAATAGAGGATTAAAATAGACAATTTTACACTTAACTGTATTTTTACTATTTACTCTGGTTTTAATATTATTTTTGTTTAGAGCTGAATGACAAACTAGCTATTTTCATGTAGCTAAAATAGAATGAAGTACCTATTCAAATAATTTTGATTATTTACAGATTTTTTTCTGGAACTAAAATTTGCTGTATTGTGTTCGCAGGTGTAATTGTTGGAAAAATGACTGCAGAGGACAGAGATGAGCCTTATACTCTGCATACTACATTGAAATACCGCATTGTGTCACAAAATCCACCAGTAACCCCAGCATTTTCTTTACATGGTGACACGGGTGTCATTTCTGTATTATTACCGCAGCTGGACAGAGAGGTGAAGCATCTTTAGCTGTCATCTAGTGCACACACATAGCAGCTTAACTCTGAATTGATAACGTGGGAATCACCAGATAAATTTTTTCTGTTGCCCTCTTTTTTTGTTTCCCTCTCTAAGAAGCTTCTGTAATTGGTCCAAAGAGTTTCTGTATAGATCTACCATCTTCTAGCCAGTCTTGGCAGGGGACCTCCTGCTGTTCTTCTGTGCAACCTATGGATATAAAAATTCTCTCTTTATGAATCCCATGAATCACTGTTTCCTCCTAATCAAACTCCATTTGAGGTACTTCTTGCTTCTTTACAGGGAAGATGGACCAACTTTTCTGGAAGTAGTCAAGTCTTCCTGTACTGAACAGAAATAGCTCCAATATCTGAAACCTAAACACTAATATAACATTGCCTAAAATTAAAGCATAAACCATTTATTCTTACCAGCTAGCTTTCAAGTAAAGATGATACAGGAGGTTTTAGTTTTGATTTTATTTGGGGTTTTTGTTTGGATAAGATGTCATATGAGAGATTGTTTACACTAGAAAAAACTGACAGGCATGTGTAATTCAAAGTAGTATTTCTAGCATAAGACAGTAATTCTAGGAAAAAAACCCTGTTATGGGCACATCATTTTTGAGGATAAAGATAGTCATATTCTGGCATACTTATGTTGCTTCATGGCTGAAAATGCACCATTAGCAGTGTGTTGCAAAATTGTGCACTTGCAGGTACACTGCTCAACTTTTTTAGCAAGAGAAAAATGCAGCAACTGTGAGCATCACCATAACTACTAAGGAAACAATCACAGTGACTACTGAGGGGAGGAAAGCTTGAAAAATGAGCCCACTGTCTGTCTTTTAAAGATAAACTGATGAAGTGAAACAGAAGATTTCTTTCCTCCACCTGAAAAACTTAATGCTACTTCCAGGCATTCGGAACTGGAGTTACTGTCTTGATTTACAAACTCCCTTGTTTTGTGCTCAGTTGTGTCGTGTCATCCTGTCCCCCCAACTCCCCCATTCCCTCTTCCCTGGGTTGTTCAGGTATTAATAAGGCTAAAAAAAGCCTTCTGCTCTTGTGACTCAAGTCAGGGATTTAAGTGGGCTGCTTATCAGTGATCACCTTGGAACCGATAAGGGAACTGACTCCTTGTGTGCCCAGAGACACTGCAAATGGCAGGCGTTGTCTTGTCATGCATAGCCCAGACAAAGGCTGATTGCAGCACCATTTCTGGTCATCCTCACTGAAATAAGACATGCACTGAAATACTTCACCAGCTGGAAACCTAAGGGAATGCTCTGCCGCTCCAAAGGGCAGACATAGCAGATGAAAGTGCATCATTTGTATCTTCCAAAACTTCAGGTATTGGGAAATAATTCTGACACTGTGAAAAACTATATTACAGGATATAGGGTATCGCCTACACATTACTAACAGATGCTGAACTTAGTGCTGCTTAACCTCTGAAAAATATTTTACTTGTCTTCCCTTTGAAACTATAAAAGCCCCAGAGCTAATTGCCTCAATTTGTAGGGGAGCACTGAATTTAGAGTAGAGTTGGGGAACAAGAGTAAAATATTTAGCTTCTACTCTTATGTGTAACTGTGTTTAAAAAAATGAATATGTCCAACTTCTGTATGCTTTTATTCATCTTTTCAGCTGGTACCCAGTTACACTTTGTTAGTTGAAGTGAGAGATATGGCAGGTCAGCCTTTTGGTTTGTGCACTACAGGAACAGCTGTCATTAGAATCGAAGATACAAATGACAATGCACCATCCTTTAGGCAGATGCAAGTAAGTCTTCATAAATTAAATGTCTGTAAAAAGGTAAAAAACCCCAAAACTATCCCCTTTCTATTTTCCTGGTGGGCAGTAACTCAAATATGAAGTTTAGTGCCCTGAAACAGTTAATGCCAATATAGACATTTGAGAATGCCCTGTTGGTTGTTGTGCTGTTTGGTAATTAGACCTATTGGTATATTAGTTGTTTTGAGTTATTTACTTTATTGGGAGAAAGCTGACATGACTCATTCATTCACTTCTGCTGCAATACATAGTCCTAGAAATCCCATAATTTAACTATTTTCAGGTAGGGGACGGATTCACTCCTAAACAGCATCGTGACCTCAATTACTGTTTGATGAACTTTTGGCTAGTTCCATGTTGCAAATGAAAATGTTAGTGTCAGTGAAGTAGATGCAAGGATTTTCACCAAGATTTTCTATGCTTTTCCAACTTTTTTTTTTTTTTTTTTTTTTTTTCCTACAGAAGTATTATTTAAACTACTTGTTCACCAATAGCTGTAACTCAGCCTTAAGTCTTTGCTTATTGCAGCCATCAGGACTATGTCTCAATAACTGTGTATACAGCTCAAACACCACAGGGCATTTTGTAATGCAAAATTTATGAAAAATTATTCATTATCCATGAGGAATATCCATGCTTTATCCTTTCCATTCACTACTGTAGAATACTATCAGTAATATTAATTTAGAATTACTCTTCTTGAGCTTGTACAGAGTAACACAGCTCTTTAAAAAGATGATAAAATATGAAAAAACCTTTCATCCTTTGCCATACAAGTAGAGACATATTTCACCCTTCATGTGGTTTGTTTATATATATATTTTTAATTTACTCCAGTGCCTTTTCTAATGCTTAGCTTGATCATGTTGTATGCAAATTAATATCTGTAGCTGATGTAACTGAGGGGAATGGTGCTAATTTACCTTTCCTGGAAGAAGAATTCCAGACTTAATTATGTCAGTGGTAGTTTGAGTGTATGAAGGAGCTGAGGTTACAGTGGTGCTGGGAGCAAACATTTACTGTTTCACTTAGGGTGTAAGGGAGGAATAGAGGAATGGAGAAAATATGCTAATGCGTGAAACCAAAATAAATCATTACAGTAGCTTGGTAAATTCACCCCTTCAGTTTAAGTAGTCTTACTTAATACAGTGTTCTTCAGTCCTGCATCATGGAACAATATTCTCTGATTTAAATTGATTTTTTTTTATCTTTTGGATATTCCAAGTATGAAGCACGAGTGGAGGAAAACAGAGTGAATGTAGAAATACTGAGAGTCTCTGTTGTTGATCTTGATGAACCTGGATCGCCTGGCTCAGGAGCAGTGTATGAAATTATAAGAGGAAATGATGATCGGTCCTTTGAAATTACAACAGACAAAAACACAAACGAAGGAATATTGTGTGTTGTTAAAGTAAGTAAAAATGGACCTGCTAAAGGAAAATTTGGGTGTCTTCAGGTGTTGCTTTTAAAACCAATAATCTAGAACTCATTTTTATTTGAAGAATATCTGTAACGCTCAGGCAAGTCATACTTTCTTCCTGATCTGAACTCTCTTCTAGAGTAGATTGCATAATGCACTGCAGATGAGGCTCACGTGTGATATATAACCTACAAACCTCACCTTCCAGATTGCTTCTAGTTTTTTTGTGTGCAGAATTCAAGGAATTCTCTTTGATTTTTCATTCCAGAACAGCTTGGTGCTTTTGCCTGGTTCCACAGTTGGAATTGTTTAGGTTTAGGGATGTAGCTGGGGAATTCTTCATGGCTGGGTTTTTAACAGAAACGGGAGTGTACAAAGGATGGTAAGGATGAACACCTCCTTCAGTCTTGCTCTCTCTAGGAGGCAATTAAACTTACTAATTCAGCATAAAACTCTCCAGGTTTTATTTTGCAGGATGGTGACTTCTGATTTTCTTTTCTGGGGTGTGAGGGAGTCTGCATACACATAAGACTGTGTTAGTTTAGTTACTTGTTATACCCCATACTTTACAGATGTGAGGTAAAAGTGCCAGTGTATCTGTACTCCAGCATGTCCCTTTGTGTCTTCATGCCACTTTTTCGTAATGTTAAAACTGTAATAACAGGTTACTTCTAAGGAACAGAGAAGATTAATATTAAAATTTGAATATTTAAATCATAAGGTTAAAGATGCCAGGTAAATTTGGTGGGGATTTTTTTATCTGTTATGTTTTGATTGCAGGTAATCATTACAGCTTTTTCTAAAACTATGTCCTTGGTATTTGAATCCATTTGAAATTCCTTATATTTAATGTAATGCTGTGGTAGACTGGAGAGTATTATGACTAGGATATAAATAGCTCTATTAAGTGCAGATCATGACCTTGGAGAAGTTGTCTGAAGAATAAATGGTAGATATTTACTGATCAACCCCACAAGTTCAGCTATATTTGCAATGGATGAAGTCTTATTAGGAAATAAATACAGGTGCTAGCAAGAAGCGTGATTGACCTATGTTGAAAGGGAAATACACATAACCTGAAATATTGGCCAACTAGATACGAGAGGAGAAAATCCCCCACCACATTTAATGCCTATCTTAGTTCTATTAGTAATTGACTATCAGAGTATTTATCTAAAATTTTACAGTGGTGCTGCTTACGTTATTAGGGTTAGTTCCTCAGGTTTTTTTCCTTTGGCTAACTTAGAACTTAACTTTCTATTTTTAAATTGTGTCCTTTTACTGTGTCTCAAGCTGGGTGTTCCAGAAGGATAGCTGTCGTCTTTTGTAAATAGATGTGGTACAGTTTTATCTATTTAATAATTGGGCAGTGAAAACAATATCAAGTTTTGTATTGGTTTGAAGGAAAAAACCAATCTTTGTCCATCTTTGGTTAACAAAGTCCATCTTTGTTACAGGGACTGGACTATGAAAGTGCCAAGCAAAGGGTCCTTGTGATTGCAGTCAACAACGAGGCACCCTACATGCTGGCACCACATTCGCAACAACTTTCCCAGAGCACCAGCTCTGTTACAGTGCATGTCCTGGATGTGGATGAGGGACCCGTGTTTAAACCCTGCCAGTTACGCCTAGATGTTAAAGAGTGTGAGGAGATTGGCACAAGTATTGGGAGATACGTAGCAGAAGATCCAGAAACTGGAAATAGTGAAGGCATAAGGTATGAAACAATGTTACCTGCTAGTTTATTGGGAGCACAGCATGGGTGGGACATGGATAGGGGGAAATAGTTGTGGATGCTGTGTATGTGTGTGTGTGTGCGTGCACACGTAAGTGTATATGAATACATGTATCTGTATAGGTATGCATATGTATGTACATATACGTGTGTGTGTGTATACTTGAGATCTTTAACTAAACAAACAAATTACTCTTAACAGCTACCGGATACCACCTGGACAGTGTAATTGGATCAGCATAGATGAAAATTCAGGTGAAATCAGAACCATTAAAGTCTTGGACCGAGATGTAGCAGAAATGAGACAAGGTCAATGTGATATCTCAGTCCTCGCAATAGACAGAAGTGAGTACTAAATGTTGTCAGTATTCTTAGTGGTTTATAACAGATGTTTATGTGCAAATTTAGTGGAGGGGAAAGCTACACTGGTTCAGACCAGAGGCTCACCTAGTCCATTGTCTTGTCTTTGGGATAGCTCTATCAAATGCTTAGAGAATACTATATAGCAGGGAAAGCATTTAAGAAATAGGTGCAAGTTCTCAATGTTTTCAAAAGTTATCTACTCCCATTTAAGATCCTCTGTTAAGTTTAAATTGGAATATTCTACTGTGTATTGCATTCCTTTTATTTCCTGACTTTTTAAAGCGATAGCACGTGGCAGCAGTGATGTTTACAACAGGGAAAATCGAGAAAGAAAACTTTTTGTAGAAAACTTGTTGATCTTGAAACTCTTACTGTTTCCTCCTCTGTCTGACTTCTTGGCATCTGGCTTTTAGACATTCTTAATTTAAAAGGAGTTCTAAGAATAACGGTATTCATTGTTGTATGCTATTGCACTCTTGCTCATTCTCGGTCGTCTGAGTTCACACCCTGTATTGCTCAGGTGATGAGCTCTTACAAATTGTTCTTGGAAAGGTTGTACACACAGATTCTCATTCTAAACCAAGTTTTGGTTCTGATTTAAAGTGAATAATCATCTATTCTTTTTGATTAATTTGGGTATATGCATTTATTGTAGGAAAAGACATAGTTTTGCCTCGACATCATCTAACCAACAAAATTAAATACACCTTTCACTTCCCAATTGCTAAATGTTAGCAAATGGATTATCAAAGAAAAACGTTAGGCTTATAGGTCACACTTTTCATTCTAAATTACATATCTTGCATTAGAAAGGAAAAATGGACTGCCTTTATAAATCCAACGGCAGGATTTAGTTTGAGCCCTTACGTGCTTAAACATCAGTGAGAATAAAGAGCAGACCTTTTGCAAGTTGCTTTACAGCTAAAAATTCTAATTCTGTCCAAAGCTTGCATATTAAAATTAAATGTAAATTACATTTAAATTGTTTAGAACTTCTGTTGCATATAAATTAGACATGATATATGCATCTGCAATTAGGTGTCTCTAGAGAAAGTTTTAAAAAGTAAACTTGGTGTAATTTCACTAGAATGTGTATACAAACATTGACCATTCCTATGTTGGAAAAAATGTGATTAGGGGGGAGAGCTCATTCACTTCTTGCATATAGTCTTTGGTGATGTAGTATGTGTCACTGCTGAATCCTGCTACCGCATGATGACTCAGAGGGAAGAGGACAGAAGAGCCCACTGTTTCTGAAAATGTTCGTGTTTCCAGGGAAGTGAGGGAAGGGAAAGTGTAATTTATTTTCTCCTTCCAAAAGTAAAAAGGCTGGAGACCTGTATTTTCTGCTTTTGACTCTCACTTTGACTTACCATCCTTTACCCCTGATTTATGGGCTCTTTCTCCAGTCATCCTCCTTTTAGAACAGTGTCTGTCGCTACACAGATACCCAGGCTCAACAGTACATTGTCTGCACGTGCAGAATATGGTGCTTTGGGAACTGTTGATCTACTCTACAACCAGCTGAGCAAAGAGAAGCTGCCAAGAGAGAGCTGTGAGAAGTCCCTCTCTTTTTGGCTAAATCAGCAGCTGCTTTCCACCTTACTTCTAAACTTGGATATTATAGTTGATGATAGATATTTCATTGTGAAAGTTTGGAGGAGAAATAAATATATGAATGTTAGAAGTAAGTGCTAAAAGTAGTTGTGTTTTGTCTCATAGATGGCAAAACAGGCACTGGAACAATTCAAGTTTTCATCCAGCCTGGGAACAAAAATTACCCACGAATCGCTAAAACTGAGTATATAATGTGCAGAGACAGAAAACCGATCTGCCTTACTGCACAGGATGGTGATGAGTCTCCTTACAGCACACCCTTCGTATATCACATAACTGACCATAACTTGGCTTCCATGTGGAAGATAACTCGACACAACGGTATGTAAAGACTTCTTCCTCCTCCTCACTTAGCTGTAGGTTGCCAGAGGAGGCTTTGTTACATCTCTCTTGGCTGGACTGTAAGAATAGATTGAATTAATGTATGTTTGGAATTAGCATAGTCAGTGGGGCTAACAAGGTAGCCCTGATGATCTCTAGCAGTTCCTCAGTTTCATTTGCTGTACAGGAGATCAAGAATATGCCAGAAATAAAAGGGAAATAGTTTAAGTATTCTTTATCATAATTGTCCTGAGTTTGAAACAGTTTGCAGAAGTTAAGAAGGTGACACTGTTGGCATCACAAAGGGAAGGAGAAGGATATTATATTCTGCCTCTTAAAGCATAAACAAGAATCTGTCCCAGCATCCTTGGGTCAGCAATCAGCTGCTGTAATTATGATGCAAAAAGATCAGGTGGGAGAACAAAAACTGATGTGATGCCTTGCATCAACACCTCTGGAAAAGGAAGTATGCATTCATAACTCATAAGGAATTTAAGAATGAAATGGCTAATGCCCCAAAGAAAAATACAGCTTTTCTTAGGCTGCTATTATGGTGGAGAACTAGAAAAATGAAACTTGACCTGAAACTGATTAGAGGCTGACTAAAAATATCCTGGCAGTTGTTTTTCTTAGTACTGCTGTCAGCCAGCATGTTTTTGTTAAAGCTGATCAGGGGAAAGGAAACATTACTATCTCCCTTAATAAATTTATGTTAATTTTTATAATTTTGATAGAAGTAGATGAACAATTTATTATGAAAGGAATCACCGTTTCCAGAAATTTGCTGATATAAAAATTTATAGCTGATGATGGCTTCCTGATGGGTGCCGTATGATAAGAGCAGCACATGCATTTGCTGCTATGTTGTCATGAATTAGCCTGAAAAGGGTCTGATTCTGAAGTGTTCTGTCAAACATTCGGTAACGAAAGGCAAAAGCCAGTAAAGTCTGAGAGCAGAAACATCTAAGAGTTTCAAAGGTTATATTAGGCAAATTGAAAAAACATTTTAGGTGGTACATGTAGTTTTATATACCTCATCATAAGGCAACCATTATGTACAATATAGACACTTTTGTACATACTTTTTACAAATGGTTTCTTTCGCCCTTTAAAACATGTGGTCACTAATCATTGCCACTAAGCAGGTCAGCAGACTAAACAGATTTTACTTCCCACTGGATATAGCCTTTTCCACTGAATATAGCAATAGAGCTAAATTAAGGAAGAGGTATAAATTAAGTTTATGTTTAATTATTCCAGTCACACTACCAGAAGTCCTTCTAATAGATTTCAATTCAGTTGATAGTCTTTACTATAAGCCCGAGTAGTGTCATTTACTATGATGAGCTGAATCAACTTCACAGTTTCAAATTGTATGTTGTCAGAAGGCTGTATAGGGTTTGCTTCTTCAATTTTAACATGTAAAAGGTGCTGAACGTATAAATCCTTCCAAGATGTAGTTTTGTGTCAACAATTTAAGATAGCTTTAAACTAGCTAGTGTGGATCTGGTAGCAATATAGGTGTAAGAGAAGGGGAGATTGTCATTATAGTCTGATTTGTGACAACAAAGTTTCAGGTATTGTTAACACTAGATCTGGTTTTGTCTTTTTTTACAGATAATTCTGTGTATCTTTCACCAAAGGATGATACTCCATTTGGAATATACAATATTCCTGTAAGTGTCACTGATAACGGAGGAAAGGTGGGAGAGAACCACATAACAGTTAACCTCTGTGATTGTGTTACTCCAACTGAATGCAATGGCAGGACCCGTTTACTTTCTGGCGGAAATGTTACTCTTGGTGTGTGGGCCATCCTTGCAATGATCTTAGGATCACTATTATTACTGTGTAAGTACACTTGTGGTTTTTCTTTAATGTGAAGTGCAAACCAATTAATTTTAAAATTAGCTGTGAGAACCTGATTGAAACTTGATATAAACATTTTTTTTATTTAGTCAGTTGTATACCCCTCATTGCTGATTTATTGTACCTGCTCTGTTTGTATCTGTATCACAGACTTCTTGCTCTCATCTTATCCTCTAGTTACTGTGTGTGCAGTTTTGTTTATTCTTTTAAGTACATTTTATGTAAGATGTGTGTGTGTTCATGTTAGCAAGACCAAAACACCTGCAGTCAGCACTTGGACCAAAAGAGGATGGGATTTGTAGTGCTTACCAGATCTTGTCCTGAGGCGCGTATAGCAAAGTTAGTGAGTTTAGTGCTGGGTTTGGGATGCACATTTCTGTGTGTAGAAAACAAATTTCCTAGAGCTTTTTGTGACCTTTGTTGTGTCATGGATTAAAACATGGAGTATCTGAAACACTGGATTTTACAAGAGCCAGCATAACATTGAAGGACAGGTTGGGTACTTCCACGACAGACCAAACCCTTGAATACATGTGGTGTTACTGGAGTTGCCCAAAGACTAACAGATTCTTAGCAGGATAATATTGCTGTTAACCAGTGAGGCGGTGACAGTGATATGTAATAGCAAAGCCAGATAATTTTTTTTTACCAGAATCAGACATAGTCTGACTAATAACATCTTTAAAAATCAGCAGTGGACATGCTACATTAACAAGTGCTTCAGAGTTTGGTTTTTTTCTTTTCCATTTTTTTCTGGTAATGATCAACCTGTCTTGTCCCTGTTCAATCTCAGCCAGCTGTTCTAACTCAGGTAGATAGAACACTGGGACCTACACATGTTTTGAAGATCAGATAGATCCGTGTTTTATCTAAACAGGGCAGGTGCCCGAATTTGTCATATAGCCCAGAGGTGGAACTTACAGATGTGGGGATGCTCAGTAGGGGGACTGTGTGAATTGTCTGATAGGTTTTTGTCACTATCCCTTGACTGCATCCCTCCCAGAGAGACCCATTATTTTATTGTGGCTAGGTTTTACCCTGTGTATCCTCTGCCGAGTGCTGTCATGGATGTCTTGTTTCCATCTGTCAGCATCAGGAGGCAACCTGCCAGAACCACTGATGCAGACCTTGCTGACAACTGATAGCTGGCAGAAGCTAAATGAACTTGAAAGTGACTCTTGGCCATTTTCCACAGAGGTTTATGTGTTCAGAGATCAGATTGCTCAGTGGGCAGTTAGGCAGAACTGTTCTGTTTCTCGTGGGCTTCTTTATTTTTGAGCTATCAACTTGAAAAGAGAAAGAAAAGTAGTTCTCTGAATGAAATGTTTAGTACTTTGTTTAGGAAAGGTGTTAGTTGCTCATGATTCTTTTATATAAAGTAATTTCTGGCTGAGTCTCTGTGACAACACAGAGTAGTATTATAGGAGGAGACAACACAAAGTAGTGTAGGAGGAATAAGCTGAATATAAGGAATTAAGTAAGGTTGTTCTGTTAACATAATGCTTGAAGTCCTCCAGGGTTCTGCTCAGCTTTTTTGTGAAACAGAAGTTTCTGGTATTGGGACTTTTAGCTTGCCTGTTAGTTCCTTATGATATAATTTGACATCTGCATATTCATACATGAAAAAGTCTTATGTACAACCTTGTTGCAGGCATATAACATGATTTTTTCACCTGGATTTAGTAATTTATTTTTATTACTGTGAAATCTGCAGTCACAGTGTTTTCATAAAGTTTGCTTGCATTTCTTTTGGGGAAACCAAGATGTGTTTTAGAAGAATGAAATAATTTGACAGTATAGTGAAAACTCCATGTACTGTTTGAAAAAAATGTATATATTTACAGTTTGGAGTATGGGCATTTTGGAAAAAAAAAATTTTTTTAAACCGTACTTGATGCTTAGGCATTTAAAAAGGGTAATACAACAAAATTCATTATAGAACAGTAGATACCATTATGAGGTAAAGTTCATAGTATCTTTCTCATTTATTTCCTTTCCTTAGTAATTCTGATCACAATTTGTGGCTGCTGTGGCTCTGGGGTAATGCACAGGCATGTGACTGATGATTGTGCCAATCACAATTTAATCATTTCAAATACAGAAGCTCCAGGAGAAGAAGTGATGGTAAGTTATCTATCTACTTCAATGTAGAAACATATAATTAAGATATCCATGGCACTGAGAACAGGACCACCTGCAAGTGATTTAGTAAAGGAAATAAGTAATAAATGCAGAGATGATTAGATATGCTTTGCTATTTAACAAGAATTTGAAAATTCTTACTTTAGGCAGAGTTGGTAGTACCATATATGTTTAAACATACCCTGTAGTTGTTAGTCTGGCTGCTTATAATTCTTTCAGAATTTAATAGTTTGACTGGAACTTCCAGGTGAACATTTTAATCACTTCAGTCATTTTCAATGATGAGATTAGATTGAAATTTACTATTTTGTCTATGTTGAATGTGTGTTTATGGAAAAACATTATTGCTCTTCTTTGGAAAAGGATTTTTAGATTTAGAAGATTTTAATTGTAAATTACAGGTGCAATTTCTGCCTTTCCCCTGAAAAATGTCCCCAAATACAGTTGATTTTTGAGCTAATGGAGATAATTGAACAGTCCATGTTCATGACACATGTTCTTGCTTTTTTTTAAGATTAAGTCTACCATGAACGTAGTCCAGCCCAGGACTGCGCATACACAAGGATTTAGTTCTTCAGACTCTTCCCCTTCTCCTCTGTCCCCCACCACCTGGCTTTGCCCTCCTTGAGAAAAGATTAGTTTAAAAAACATTGAGTTTACTTCACACTGAAAACTAGGAAATCCTAATGGTGATAAGTGTCAGATTTCTCACTGGCTATGAAACAATTTGTAATCCCATACTAGTTTTTCCATATTTCACCCAGTATACAGACAATGTGTTAAGAAACAGAATGAAATTTATGCATATGACTGTGTATCTAGCTTAATGGGCTACAGGTTGTTGTCTTTGAAAACCAAACATTATTTTTACATGATAATTTAAGAAACTAGCATATAGATTACAGTACAGCTTTAACTGGAGTAAAGATTCAGGTTTTGGATCTCGTATCATATTTAAATGTAGGTTAATTTTTCCCCCCTTGTCATATTATCCTTTGCAAAGACCACTTATTGATCTTTATGCAATAAGTACTAAGGATAGCTTTTTGTTCAAAATATCTCAGTGCAAAGCTGGAGACTTTCCAGTTTTCAGTACTGACAGTTCCTGATTGCTGTTTTATCCTTTGAATTTAAAAAAAAAGTAAAAAAAAAAAAAAAGAAAAAAAGTAAAGGGATCCACACTACTGCATCTTTTTTTTAGGATCACAATATAATTCCTCTACAAAATACAAGTGATCAAGGAGGATATGGAATAAAAACAGGAGATCAACAAACATTTGAAATGGTAAAAGGAAGAGGACATACTTTGGAATCAGTGAAGGGAGGTGGACATCAGACTCTGGGATCAGTTAAAGAAGGAGGAGGACAGCCTTTGATGGATACATGTAGATACTCCTACTCAGAATGGCATAATTTCACACATCCTCGTTTAGGTGAAGTAAGTATTCTGAAACTGGATTTTGGGGGTTTTTTGAGCGTAGGTTATGGTAAATATATACCGAATTTTCAAGGAGAACATGTATTTGTGCTAGAAAGGTGGCTGTCTGGTTTTGGTTTTGTTTTGGTTTTCCTCTCCATTGCTTCCCTGAATATCCTTTGGAATATTGCCCTTTGAAAAACTCATCCTTTACCTATTTTAGACATAAATATAAATAACTCTTTCTTTTCTCGGCTTAAAGTATAGGCAATATGCTATTTTTCATTTATAATATTTACTCACTCAGAATAATTACTCAAGCTTTTGTGAATTTTTCTGGGACTGTCTGCTTTTATTCTAACAGCTTGCGTTGTACTAATTTAAACACAATACTTACCTTAGCAATGGTGCAGGAATGAATGTACAGCATTAGAAATGTAGTTACTTCATGCTTTGGAGATCAAAAACTCTCACTACCTGCCTAACTAGTTATGTGTAAATCAGTCTTTTAATTTCAAGTGGATTTTAGTTGCCTGACAGGTTATTTAAACAGGTTCTTCCTCTTTTGTTGTTACATATATGATTAGTAGAAATTTTTTCTTAATAAAAACTTATATTTTGTAGTCTTAATGATATAGACCAATCATGTGCATTTTTTGTATGTAGGAATCCATTAGAGGACACACTCTGATTAAAAATTAATCAATGAAAGGTAAATCAAAAGAAATTATTTTTATGCAATATGTTTAGGATAACAATTTAAGAAAATAATAAGGTGTGTTCTCTTCCTATGCAGAAGGTGCATCTATGCAGACAGGATGAAGAACAGAAGCATTCTGAAGATTATCTCCTTTCATATAACTATGAAGGAAAAGGATCCTTGGCTGGCTCTGTAGGCTGCTGCAGTGATCAGCATGAAGAAGAAGCACTTGACTTCTTAGATCAGCTGGAACCCAAGTTTAGGACATTAGCAGAAACTTGCGTAAAAAGATAAATGTGCCTTTCACGGTGTTGAAAAAAACTGTAAATAAGTGGCTGCCATACTTCTGCAATATTAGGTATTTTGGAATTGAGGGGGGGAGAGGTTTATCAAAGTTAATATAGACAGGTGAGAGTGTAAGTAACTCTTACTTCAAAATTACAACTTTTTTTTAATCTCTGCTAGACACATTCCATCAAAAATAAGGAATTCAAAATATTTTTTCTTTAGTCTATGTTAATATAGTAATACTAGTTTCTACTTAGATTACATTTCTTATTCTTTGTGATTACTTAACAATGCAAAACCTGGTGTTGTCCTTTTAATTATTCAGCTTCAAAATGTTACTGTATTTGGCTTTGGAGAAGGAAAGCTTTTTAATTCACTGTTTCTTTGTTTTCTTTGAATTCTGTAGAAATAAACCAAAAAACATTACTGGTGAATATCAAATACCGTGTTAATTTTTAACTTATGAACTGAGATACAAAACACCTCTTCTTTTTTTCACATAAAAATACTGATGAATACATTAGAAAACTTTATATTTTGATTGAAAATTGAATATATATATATATTGTATATATGTAAAATATTCAAAAATATATTTTTCTCCTAATGGGTTACCACCCATCAAACTTGCTATCCTAAGGGATTTATGGCATCACCACATAGGGTATCAGCATTGTATGCGGGTATGTATTTTTCTTTTAAGGAAATAACAGATTAAAAAAAAAAAGTCAGGAAATAGGGGTAACTATCGTACTTCAAATGAATGCAAGAGAAAACTCATGTTTACTTGATATGTTTGTACCTCGGTTTCTTGTGAGTTTTGACATAGTATCATTGCAGAAATGATGAACATTGCCAAGAGTTTTGTCTAGTGTAGCTGCCAATACGTTTTTTATTTGCCTTGTTATGGACTTCATTAAAGTGTTTCTTTCTGTAAGTATAACTTGACAGAAGATATAGCTCAAATGAATTGAGCATACACTACATTAATAATGTGTGTTAAAGATAAATTTATTTGAGGTGCAAAATTACACTCAGATAAATTGTTTTGGGTGTGTTATGTGGTGGTTGTAGAGGTAAACATTTACACAGATCTCTGTCAGAAATCACCTGAATCCTGTTTATTATTTTACTAGATTAATTATACATATACATTATATATATATACACAAAAGTCTGAAATACCTTTGGCAGATGACAGTAGTGAGACCTAAATGCTGCCATAAGCTATTTCTGGAATTCAGCCTCTGCTTCCCAGGTTTTATATGTTCTTAATATTTGCACTCCTGGTTAAGTAATCTGTCCTCTGCACTCTGGAAATTCTCTTGCGCTGTGAAAGAACATCTTCCTGCCTATGAGAAAGAGAAGCTTGTGCAATTACTTACTTTTGTTGCTATAATTCTGCTTTTAGGATTTGCTCTGTGAACATATGCCTTAGGGGGATATTTTTAAAAATTTACTATAGCTAATGATCTGCAAAAGGAATTATCGGTAAAAACAGAGTCACATTGCTCCAAATTTCAGTGCACAGCTGTTGCTGACTTCCAGTGATTGCAGTTCATTCCACACAAATTATGGTCAGTAAAAACCCATAACAGTACAAAAAATTACCAAAGTTATAAATAGTACTTCTGTAATCTTCTTCTTTCACAGTGTAAACGGGCTTCAGAATATTTCTGGTAAGAACTAGCTGTGGTTAATAACTTCATAGACCAATGTTAAATGTATTTGTCTATCGTTTGAAAGTGGTAACGAATTCATCCTGAAGTAGAGACACTGCCAGTGGTAAGAGTGACAGCCACCAGCAAAATACTCGATGAGAACCAAGGTTTTACAAACTTACTTTATTTAAAAAATGCATGCTGACACTACTGTTCTGAACACTACTCTTCTTTATCACTAACATAAATGAGTTCTGCTGTACATAGATAGGCTGATCTGTGGCTGATGTAAGTCAGGAAAGCTCTGCTTGATGGCAGTGGAGCTATGCTGAATTTATGCCAGGTGAAGACCTGTCGCCTATTGATTTCCTTGCTTCTTTGTGTCTTGCATCTTTAGTTATTGGCTATATGCTTTTTAAGGTAACATTAATGTCTTGTCTTCCCCCCTGCCTGCCCCTCCCTTAACGTTTGGTGGTTTGTTTGTTTTTTGTTTTGTTCTTTTTTTTTTTTTTTTTTAAATTATATAAAAATCCTGTAGTTCACAAGGACCTATGATAAATAACAGAATGCACTCTTGAAGATTACTTGGTAGTGGTGTAGAGAAACCTCTGGAAATACAGGTTTTTTCCTCATGGAATATAATAGTAGTACTGTTCTAAAAGCATAGTCTAAATTTGTATGAGCTTTAATTGAATTGATGTTGGCTATTTGTAGTAGATGGTTGCCAACTTTTCACTCTGGAGTTAAAATAATAACCTACTGAAATGAAAAGAATGTTTTCTAGTTTACCATTAAAATGTGTTTTTTTTTTCTTTTACATTTCAAAAAACATAGATAATTACTTGCATTTTTTGTCAGTTTTTAAACAGAGCAAAAATTTGGAATCACTTCTACTTGTTTGTCTCTCTTAAAAATTATGAACTCAACCAGCTATTTCTGTAAAACCAAGAATAGAAAGGCAATTGAGATGCTTTAAATGAACTGTAAAACATTGTTTTCATTGTATCTTCTAATCATGTGAACGAAAACTTTGTATAAAGCATTAAGGTTTACAAATCCTAAATACCAAATAACATTTGTATAAAGCTTACAAATGAAATATTTCAGAATGTATAATTCACTTGTTATGTCTTGAATCACCTTAAAAATTGTGAAGATTTCTTCTCTTCAACTGGGTAATTTGCAAACTATCTAGTTGTGTCAACATTATACATATTAGGTATATTTTGTACAACAGTGAGTAATAAATTTTTTTCAAAATAAAAGGAACTTCTACAATAACAGTTAATTTCCTGTATGTGAATTAGTTTATGAAAATATGCATGCCTATTTCTGAAGGAGATTGGATTTTTAAATTAATTGAAGTGTTTTTGCAATGTTATACTGCTCTAATGCGGGTACTTTTTGTCCTTGCAGCATGAGCAGTGGTGAGATCTAGCTGCTATTTTATAGCACAAACTGGCTGTTTTCTGTGGGGCTTTCTTAGTGCTTATAAAATGATCACAGAACACTTGATGAATTTAAGATCTTAAAAGTACAAAGCATTACTCTGTCATCTCACTGATAAGTTGCAAAAAATACACTATTTTCAAAATCTCTTAAGGAAAACCAATGGCAGGAGATAACTCAAACTTTTACATGTTTGGTAGTATAAAGCTGCAGGACGTATATTCCACTGGTCCCTTGATGTTTTGGATCATTTTGGTTATCTGGCTTCAAGGGAAGAGGTGAATTCACAGAATGACTGGGGTTGGAAGGGGGTGGACCTCTGGAGGTCATCTGGTCCAACCTCCCTGTTCAAGCAGGACCACCTACAGCTGGTTGTCAAGGACCAGATAGCTTCTGAATATCTCTAAGGATGGAGACTCCACAACCTCTCTGGGAAACCTGTTCAAGTGCTCAGTCACTTTTGCAGTGAAAATGTGTTTCCTGGTCTTCAGATGCTGCCTCTTGTGTTTCAGTTTGTGCCCATTGCCTCTGGTCCTGTCACTGGGCACCACTGAAAATACCCTACCTTTGTCCTCTATGCACCCTCCCTTCATGTATATGTTAATTAGGTCCCCTGTGAGCCTTCTCTTCAGGCTAATCAGTCCCAGCTCTCTCAGCCTTTCCTCATAGGAGAGATGCTCTAGTCCATCATCTTTATAGCCCTTTGTTGGGCTGTGTCCAGTATGTCCATGTCTCTCTTGCACTGAGGAGCCTAGCACTGAGAACAATACTGCTGGTATGGCCTCACCAGTGCTGAGCAGAGGGGAAGAATCGTCTCCCTTGACTTGCCAACAACACTCCTAATGCAGCCCAGGATGCTATTAGCTGCCCTTGCAGCAAAGGCACATTACTGGCTCAGGTTCAACCTGGTGTCTCCTAGGGCCCTGAGGGCCTTCTCTGCCAAGCTGCTTTCCAGTTGGGTTGCCCTCAGCACATATTGGTGCATGGGGTTGTTCTTCCCCAGGTGCAGGACTTTGCATTTCCCTTGTTGAACTTCATGAGGTTCCTTTTGTCCCATTTTTCCATCCCGTTGAGGTCTCTCTGGATGGCAGCACAATCTCTGGCATATCAGTTACTTATCCCAGATTTGTGCTATCAGCAGACTCTGACCCATCATCCAGAGCACTAATGAAGATATTAAACAGGACTGGACCCAATATTGACCCCTGGGGTATACTACTAGTTACTAGCTTCCAAGCAGACTTTGCACTGTTGATCACCACCCTCTGGGCCTGGCCTCTCAGCCAGTTTTCGATCCACCTCACTGCTCCTCCAGCCTGTACAGCAATAGCTCGTCTATGAGGATCTTAATGGTGATGGTGTGAAAGGTCTTACTGAAGCCCAGGAAGATAATGTCCACTGCTTTCTCCTCACCTACCAGGCCAGTTACTTGACTGTAGAAGTTTATCAAATTTTCCAAGCTTGATTTTCTTTTTTATGTACCGGAAAAATGGTTTCTAGGATTAGCTGATTCATCACTTTTCCAGGGATTGAGGTGAAGCTGCCTAGGCTGTAGTTCCCTGGGTCCTCCTTACCCTTCTTGAAGATAGGACTGACATTTTCTTTCCTTCAGTCCTTGAGCACTTCTCCCAGTTGCTGTGATCAATCAAAGATTGTTGAGAGTGGCCTCGCAATGACATCTACCAGCTCCCTCAGTACTTGTGGTGTATCCCATCAGGGCCCATGGATTTGCATTCATATACATACATGGTTTGCTCCAGTACTCCCTGATCTGATCATCTTCCACCAAGGTCACACCTTCCTTTCTTCAGCCTTTCTCTCTGTTCTTTGGGACTGGGGATTCCTGAAGGCCAGTCTTGCTAGTAAAGACTAAGGCTAAGGTGGCATTCAGTACCGCAGCCTTTTCCATCTCCTGTGTAACCAGATCCCTCATTTTGTTGAGCAATGGGTCCATGTTTTCCCTAGTATTCTTTTTGTCACCTATGTACTTATAGAAACCCTTTTTGTTGTGTCTGATATTCTTGACAAGATTAATTTCCGTCTGGGCTTTAGCTTTCCTAACTGCATCCCTGGATGTTCAGACAATGTTTCTGTATTCCTTTCATGTTACCTGTACTTCTTTCACCTTCTTTATGCTTTTTTGTTTGATTGTTTTTCTAGGAGCAACTTGTTCATCCATACAGGCCTCCTGACATTTTTGCCTGACTTCATATTCATTGGGATGGAACTCTCTTGAGCTTGGAGGATGTGATCTTTGAATATGATCCATCTTCCTTGGACACTTCTTCCTTCAGGTCCTTACCCCATGGGACTCCACCAAGCAGATATATGAAGAGGCCAAAGTCTGCTCTCCCGAATTCCAGCATTGTGATCTTGCTTTTTGCCCTGCTTCATTCACTCCGAATCATGAGCTCCACTGTTTATTAGACAGTGCAGACAAGGCTGCCTTTGACCTTAACATCCCTGATAAGACCCTCCTTCTTGGTCACTATAAAGTCCAGCAAAGCATCTCCCTTGCTCCTCTACCACTTGAGTGAGGAATCGTTGTCGATGCTCTC
The DNA here is from genome assembly GCF_965140245.1 of Athene noctua. Classification (NCBI taxonomy): domain Eukaryota; kingdom Metazoa; phylum Chordata; class Aves; order Strigiformes; family Strigidae; genus Athene; species Athene noctua. The sequence goes on from NC_134038.1 coordinate 48,776,917, forward strand.
CAGGAACCTCCTGGATTGCTCATGCCCTTCTCTGTGAAGGCATAAGCAGTAGATGTCAGGGTGGTTAAAGTGCTCCATGAGGACCAGGGCCCATAAATGGATGGCTGCTTCTAGCTGTACATAAGCTTCATCCACTTGTTCTTCCTGGTCAGGGACCCATAGCAGACACTTACTACCTTGTCTCCCATATTGGTCTGCTCTTTAACCCTTTATGAGAACTCTCAGTTGGCAAGCAGCAAACTTCTCTAGACAACAGGCTGGGTTGGCAGATGGGTGTGTCCGTTCCTTGTGGCAGGGAGCTGCCCACTGCTGTCACTCACTGTTTCCTCCTGGTGCTTCTTCAGGGTTAGTCAGCCCAGATGCTTCTCTTGACAGCACACCTGATTCCTCCTCATCTTTGAGGGCAGTGACCCTGCCTGAATATTCGTCTGCCCTCAGTATTCAGGCAACTGATGTGTTTCAGCTGTAGCTCATACAAAGGGTTCCACCCCTTCCAGTCCTGCACTATCTGATGCTGTGGGGTCTGTAAGGGGAGGAGTGTAGACACGCAGGCAGCTTGGAGGTATGCTAGATTAGAAGTTGCCCAGGTAATACTGATGATCAGCAAACCTAAGTAAGGAGGTCTACAATAGTGATACATTGTTTTGCTCAATTTTCAAACATCTGGAGTCTTGTTTTTGCTGGAGCACATTGAAAACTCTGTGTGCAGTGCTTTCTATCAGTAAGTACCTTGAAGAAATCTGCAGTCCCAAAGTACTAGTTTCATATGTTTTGGAGAAACAATGTTATTTATGTTCAATCAACTCCCAAAGCAATTTGTTCTGTTCTCTGAGCCCAGCTTCCTCATACTATTTTAGGACTTGTCATCTTTAGCTCTAGCCTCCAGATCCCTCTCTTGCCCTTGTTCTTTCTCCCCCTCTTGTTTCTTTGTCCTCAGCCCTGGCTCCAGGACATCCCTGTGTAAATGCTGGTATCATTTCTTACCTCCCAAAAGGTCTATATTTTTTTTCATAAGTCAAACAACTTTGTTGCAGTTTATCTTCCTTCCAGTTCAGCTACTATGTCATCTGCATCTGAGCGGGCTGTCTGCACACCAGAAGAGGCAGTACAGGGTATGTGAGGAACAAGCAAACAACTTAGCATAAGCACCTAAAAATGTAGACATCTACAAATGAAGTAATCATCCTGCAGTGAATTTACAGTTAGCAGAGATTTAGACAATGGAATTCTGGATCATGATTCGTTTAATCTGAAGATCAAGATCTCTATTTGGTCAAACAAATCTCACCTGTGTATCTAATTTCAGTTATGAGGCCCATGGTTACAATGACAACAGAAAGGAAGGCCTTGGTCAACCTCAGATTCTTAGATAAACCATGCTTTATAAAGGTCATTCTTTACATACGAGCCAACAGACACTAACGAGTTATCTGCAAAGAGCAAATCAAACTCATGATTTCATTAAGTGTGACAGTCATGATACCAGCACACATCCACCTGACAATAGAGTAATTCCTGGGAAACTGTCAAACTTATTTAAAAAACTAGAGACACTGAAACTTTTGAACAGGTAGGTTTTGTGTGTGTATGTGATGGTTTTTTTTTTTTTTTTTTACCTTCTAAGAAAGTATTATATTTTTGAGCTAAAGGTAAATATGCTGTTGAGAAAAAAATCAGCCTCCACCTGATTTCAAGCAACTTAGATATTCAATGCAAATGATCTTAATCTGTTGAAATCATTATGAGTGACTGAAAGTAGTCTTGGGCAAACAAGGAAGCATTATGCAACATTTTAAATATAGGTAGCTTTGCTGGATTAACCTATAATTAAGACATCTCATAACTACAACCAAACCACTACAAACTTATCACATAAATGTTTAAACAGATCAAATAGGCCCATAAAGATCCATCTCTTTCCTCCCACTTTAAGGAGGCTATAATTTGACCAGATCAAAGAGTATATGATGAGGTTTTATGCTCCACCTGTTCTCTAGAACACAAAAGCAGCTGGCACCTTTTCGTTGCCACCCTAACACATGGTTTTAAGATCACCTTATAACCTGAATGTTGTTTTATACACAGCTCAGGCAGTCAATACATCAGTAACGAAACTAAAGGGAAGAAGCTAAATATGTAACACCAACAAATACAAATAAGCAAATACAGAAAGACTTTGGATAATAATAAAAGGATACATGATATTCTCATGCTATTGCTGAATTATGTAGTAACACAGAAGAGCCTTTGCTTCTGATCAATGGCTGTATATGTTACTGAAAGTAAAATTTTAGTTATTTCCTTGCAACTTGAATTAACCAGGTGACAGCTAGAACTCCAGTCATAGTGCTTTTAACAGCCAGCAAGCATTCACACAACATATAACCTTGTACACTTAAAAATTATCAAGAAAATAACGATATCAAAATGAAAATTCATAGATCATACCATTATCTAAGGTAGCACTATAGATGGTTATAACATCTGTGGTGTTAACTTTATTAGTTTTTATCTATCTTACAGAACTGTATGGGAAAAAAAAAAAAAAAGTTTGATAAAATACTAAGCCTGGTGTGCAGTTTCAGGAAAAAAACTGCAAAACTTTTTACTAACTAGTGATGTTTTATATAATGATGTTGTTTCCTAGGATAGCTGTCTCATTTGTTTGTGTACTGAAGACGTTATAGCATGGATCACACTGGTTTGTGACATGAAAGTCTGGTCCACTGTTACCAGAAAAATTGTGGCAGGAAGTTGTTAGAAATAGTTGTGTCCTTTTTGTTACTGTAAGGTTTATTAATTGTTGAATAAAGTCAGGTGTAAGCACTGACAGATGAAAAGCTATCAATCTCCCTCATCATTATTATTAAAATTATTTCATTTTACCAAAGTCTGTTCTGATTTCTGTTAGAGGTTTGCATTGACACCCCCTTTTGGTACTTCATTTTTGTTTATCAGGGTAAGATATAAGACACCACTTGAAAGATTTCTGAGCCACTGCTTTTGTGGAATATGCATTTCTTTCTAAGTTCCCTACAGTGTGCTTAAAAAAATGAGTTCTGCTCTCAAAAATCCTTTTATTGTATTCACTCATTTGAATAGGAAGTGTGTGAGAGGACAGGCCAACTGAAACTCTTATGTATGACCTGTCAGCAGGAATGAGTTTCTGGCAGCAGTATCTGGCTCATTTCTTGCATCCTTCCCTGTAGCAAGCGTGCACGTCTCTACGTCATTCTCAGCTGTGTGCCCTGGAGAGGCAGCCCTTGTTGCTGAGCCATGGATAGGTGTTGTGAGAAGGGCCAAGCCCAGAACAAGGTGCCAGGCCTGCTCTGCTCTGTGTCGTGTTTCTGGAAATGGGTTTGCAGGGAAGAGCAGGGCCCAGCCAGCGATGCCACATGTGCCTGCCAGAAATGCAGCACTACAAATATTCTGGAATTTTGTACAGTTACAGGCTGGAACTCACTCCTGAATATCATTTGACCCTAACATTTTCTATGACAGTTTGCTGAAGTAAACTGCAGTGCCACCCTTCTGACAAATACAAATTTTGGAACTCAGTTTTCTAGACTTTTAAATGCTTTCTAACTTTTTTTGGGGGGGAGATATACATGCACACAATAATATATATGTGAAAGAAGATAAAAATATGTAGATGGGATGAAGAATCTCTTTGATATGATTTTAGCGAGGAGTTTGAAGCTTGCAAGCTGTGGGACAGTTAAGCAGCTCCAAGGCAGTTGCTTCTGCTTGAACAACAAGAAACAGTTTAATAAGTCAAAGCAGGGTAGGTGCTGTAATAAAATAAACTACAGTTTGATCAGTTGTTACTGCAGCTGAAAAGCACAGTTTGATTTAAGCAGGAGATAGCCTGTGTAATCAGCTGATCCTGGAAGCAGTGGTTCTGTTTTCAAATGCAGACTTGTAGCAAGGTGCCGGACAGTGTCTATCAGTTTCACACACATTTGTGTGCATAAAGATCTGTGAGTGCAGAGACTGACAGACATGACTGATAGAATATTCCTTTCCCTGCCATTTGTGCATGAAGGTATTAGTGCTGCGCTGTTACTGTTAACAAGAACCACAGCTATGACAGAAAGTTGGTTTCATTAATGATAGGACTCGAGTAGGGTAGAAGCAGAAACAGCAAAAGGTAGTCAACAAGAATGGGAACAGAACGTTATTTAGCTATTCTATAATGATGGAGTATAAATGTACTATGATGCACGTAAATTCAGATACAACTGGAAGAATTAATTGACTGTTTTTGACATTAGAATAACAGACCGGTAGCCAGCACATCCATCCTAGGCTATATAGAGTACATACTTCCTCGCTGTGGCCTGCACTGTGGTGGACATTGCAACAAAAAGTAGGCAAATCATTCAACATTTATGCCTTAGTAAACCTCTATATACAATCTGTTTTAGGGAGAATGAGTTAGAGAGAACATTGATCAGTAAATATTGTCAGAACACACCTAAACCATGAAAATGTTGTCTGCATAGATCTGTTTGGTTACAAGGGAGCAGTTACTCCCTTTTTAAATGTCATTTTAAATCCAGCAGCTGGGCTCTTGGAAGACAGTGCTGGAAATTGCTACCACAAGGTGGGTTTTCTGGAATCTCCCTGCACACTCCATGAAAGGGCGACCAGAACCCTAAATGCTAATCCAGCAAGGGCTGTAGGAGTCTAAGGTTACTTTTACATTAGCAAACAATCTGGCACACCAACACTGGATCAGTAGGTTAAAGAACTTGGTGCCAAGGCCTCTGCTTATACACCAAAGATGGTTAGGGCAATTTCAGGTGACCTCAGTTATGATTTAGCCTGGTTCCCTAACCTGAATGTCCCCTTTCTGTGATTAGAGGTTATTCAAAGGGCTGTTCACTGCCTGAAGGTTTATGCCTACATTAGGGGTGATGAGTATGTTTGATGAACACACAGAGCAGAATTTTTGATGGAGTTTCCTCCTAAACAAATCCAGTCTGCTGGTACCAAAACTTGTCTGAGAATTGCACTGGCATGCATTAAGTCGTGATGACTGAGACATTCACTTCAAAATGCTCTAAAGCAAAATGTCAACGTAGACACTGCTCTGATGATTGGAGTAGTGTTGCCCAATGCAGGGATTATATGACCCAGCAGCTTGTCAAAGGAAGGTGAGATCTGGGATTTGCTATAAACCTCTCTTCTGTCTGACACAGTAAGAAGCCATCCCAAAATTAATATTGCATGATTCTTCATGGACTTCTTATCAAATTGCACTAAATTTAGAGATACATGTGGATATAATATTTTTCTAGTCACCTTCAGCAACAGTACCATATTTATCTGTGGCACTACACATGGAAAGATGGGTTCATTGCGATAAAAGCAGAAAGGAGACATGTTTAATATTATAAAAACATCAAGTGACAGATTTGTTGATATCATTTAAAGTCAAGGTCATATGCACCCCAGGCTGTGAAACTCAACTGTGTGAGGAAAACAGGATTTGTTTGTCTGGATCAACTAGTAAGTCTATAGTTGTGCAGGAACTGGTGAACATCTTGCTGGTGAAGCTCAGAATCCTTTTGATGACATAGTAGGTGCAGAATCTGGGACAACTGATATCATCATACTAAGAATGAAAAGAATATTAAAAGTAGTTAAGATCAAGGCAGAAGGCACATATCAAAACTAGTTAGCTTTAATGTAGATAATGGCTGTGTGAATATGAGCTGTTCAAAACAATTTTCAAGCCAAGTTTAAAAAAAAAAAAAAAGTTGAAGCATTTCACCAGCCACATATTTGAGCTTATATAAAAAAATCATTACAATTTTAATGCACCGAGAAAGTAATTCTTCACATTTCCAGAAGGAATACCATCTTCATCTCCTGACATTCTAAACTGAATATTTTCCATTTCTCAAAATGGTATTTCTGATTTGTTTGTCTTTGAGATTTGCATAAAATTCTCCTTTCCCTCTCAGGCAAACTCAGAAAAGAGAGTATGGGAGGAAATGAGCAGAAACAACATGTATTCTAGCAACCCCTTCAAAATGCTAAAATTCCAAGTTGCTCAATGAATAAAATTTCTGCAGAGAAGAAAAGAGAGAACAGAAAGAGGAGAGAAATATATTTTAAAGTATTGCTTCTACCTGTGTATCTATTATCAGATATACAAATATCCAATTTACGTCAACTTGCTTATTCTTTTGGTCTTTTGGCCATGCAACCTGCTTTAAAAGCAAGTTGAAATTCATATATCTGTTCATGAGCTTTGTTACTTGATGTAATTTGACATTGTTACTGAGTATTGTTCTGCTGCTACAAGTCAGTGTCCTCTTACTGTCCAAACATGTCTTACCAACATGATTTAATTGGCTCTGAACACAATTACTATGATAATAGAAATTCTCAAAGAACAATGATTGCAAAATTTCCCGCAACAATGACTCAGCCATGGACAAGATCAAACATAAATGCAATAGAAGAAGAGAGATGTTGAGCAACTAAAGCTGACTCCTGACACATGAGACAGTCAGTAAAGTTAATTTTTCCAAAAGACATAAGACTTTCTAATTTACTTGCCTGGAAAGTAACATAAAAATACAATGCCCTACAAGACAACTGGGCCAACACAATTGTCAGGAAATCATATTTGAAAGGAATAGTAAACTATAAGGAAGATAAAACTTTTAAAAGTGAATAGGATTACAGAACACGAAACTACAAATGTGATCGGTGAACGCCCAGAAGCAGGAGTTCAGAAACTGTGGGGTGGATCTTTATTTTAACTTGCTTAGGTAGACGTCATCAACATAATCTCTATTTCTTAGTTGTGAATGTTCTTTCTTCTTCCATTCTATCTTCTTTTTCATTGTCCTGTTTTTGGCCCTCACCTTGAAGAGCGATACACACAGGAACACATGGCCCATAGGATCAGCATAGACATAGCTGAATATAAATTCCCCTGAAACGCATGCAGTGTGGACACTGCTCCTTAACAGCCATTGGTTTGCTCTACAGATTTGTTCCTAGTTGTCTGCACTGTGCTATGTAGATGGAACTGCTATATTGCTTTTTTTTTTTTTTCTTTTCCACTGCTGTTTGTATCAAGCGCATTCCCAAATGTTTTATGATGTTTATATGTAAAATAATAATATTGTAGTATAGTAGCTATCAGAAGAAATGCAGACTAGAAGCAAAAGAAACAGTGGCAAAAATGCTTCTTAGGGATAGGTAGTAACCCTTGAGGTTCACAGGAAAAGTGAACTAGGATGAAGAGCATAGACTTCACTGCTAAGATACAAGTTCTGGGAAGAATAAGTTGGCAGTACTTCTTTAAGTTTTGTGCCCTTTCAGACTTGCAGCATTCATCTCTTGGGTTGTTTTCCAGTCAATCTGTATCAGTAAGAACAGCAGGATAAAGCACCAGGAGCTACTTCACTGGGTGCAGAGCACATATCCTGCCACAGACCAGGCAGGTGTCAGTTCTGCTCTTGGCTGTGGGTGAAGACCTTTTTTCAGGGACATAACAACATAGGCTGTTTTGCCCTAATATTGATGGAATATCACCTGCTTCATGGATTTAATGGTAAGTGATATTCAGTTTCACAGCAGCCAGTCACCTTTTCACAGACATGTTAAACAGCAAAACCACATGTGGCCGCACATAAAATATGTGTCTTGGGAGCAGATTTTTTACTGGGGTATGAACAGTTAAACCTTCTGAAAGGAAGTAATGGAAACACTTTGCAGAGACACAAAAAATATTTACAGTGTGGAAAGGGATAGAGATTTTAGCTAAAGCTAAAGGCAGCTTTGTACTGGATGTCATTTCAGGCCAATGCGCTGAATGTCTCTATATAAAACAGAATTAGTGTTGTAAGTAGGTGTGGTACTATGGTAATGCAGAATGTACACATACTACACAGATCTTATTGAGAGAGTTGCACTCTGCAAGACATTATCAGGTGCTCTTGAAATCCCCTAATCTCCATTGATACCCTCAGTACTGAAATTCTTATTTCATTCTCAGGGATAAGGCTATTGGTAGCTTTTCTTCCCAGGCAGAGAACTTACACGGAGAGAAACTTTGGGACTTGCACTCGCTGTCATAGTCATCCTAGTATAATCAGTCAGTAGTACCTCTGGGCAGATTGTTCTTGTCAGATGGTTTGGGATTTTGGAGTTAATTTCTTATAATAATTTAAGTCGCTTTTACACCCTGCTCCTTATTTCTAAACTCATTTGCTTAGCTGGCCACAAATACTGATTTAGTTATATACCCCTTTAGCTACCTAAGTTGCTCACCTTTAGCTAAATATGGGGCTGACAACACAGTGAAGTACTTTAAGACAGACAGGAGACCTTTGTCCAATTCTTCATCTTAATGTAGTGTAACTTTTTTACAATCTATCCAATAACTAGCGCTTTTTTTTTTTTTTTTTTTTGCTGGCTGAGACAACCTCTTTTGCCAAGGTATTAGTTTAAACTATTCCAGTTGCATGACAAACATTAGGACAGGAACTGACACCACTGAAGTAAAGGTTGGAACTAAAAAAGTATAATGGTGCGACATGCTTGAAGAACAGTGTTTATGCTCACTCTTTATATTGCAGTAGATGTTTTTCTTTACTTCAATCCTTTATTCCTGTTGGAGGGCCAGTACCAGCCTTGTAGCCAAAGTCTTCAATGTTTTAAGTTCCTCCAGTTAACAATAAGACTCAGAGGATCACAGTGCCTAATCTTTATGAGCAGATAGCAAATAAGAAGAGACTATGATGCAGAGTGTATATTCTAAAGAAGTTTTACTGGTTTTGGCTGGGGTAGAGAGTTTTCTTCATAGTAGCTTGCATGGTGCTATGGTTATCATTTGTAATGAAAACAGTGTTGATAACTTAAGAGTGTTTCGGTTATTGCTGAACAGAGCTGACACAGCATCAAGGCATTTTCCATTTTCTCCTTCTCACACTGCCCCACCAGCAATCAGGTTGGAGTGCACAAGAAGCTGGGAGAGGACACAGCTGGGACAGCTGACCCCAGGTGACCAAGGGATATTCTATACCCTATAAAGCTGTTCTCAGCAATAAAATCTGGGGGAAGAAGGAGGGACATTCAGAGTGATGGCATTGGTCTTCCCAAGTAACCATTACAAATGATGAAGCCCTGCTTTCCTGGAAATGGTTAAACACTTGCCTGCTGATGATAAGTGGTAAATGAATTCCTTATTTTATTTTGCTTGCATGCACAGATTTTGCTTTTTCTGTTAAACTGTCCTTACATCAGCCCAAGAGTTTTTGCGCTTTTACCCTTCTGATTCTTCTCCATCCCACTGCAGGGGAGTGAATAAGTGGCTGTGTTAGCTGCCTACCAGGGTTAAACCATGACAGAAGTGAACCAAAGAAACATTTGTTTGAAAGGTGAAGGACAACATTATCAGATGTACAATACTGCCTCACACAGTTGGCCACTTCGTCAACACATGTAACTGCACCAGAGTATTTCACCTGACTTTTGTCATCTGATGCTATTTTTTATGTTGTTTCTCTGGTGTAGGCATAGGATTATAAATATTTGCATTCATCTTACAATGGAAAACATGCTTTTTATTCTCAAAATGATAATTATAGTTTTTGTAAAACACTTGCTTATTCACAAATTTCATGTTTCTTAATTTATTTCATGTTACTGTAAAGGGATGGAATTTTTCTGTATTTCCATTGAACTCATCTGTACTTCTCCTCTTTTCCTAATATTCATATATGATAACTGAGTGTCTTTGCTGCATTGATTTTCATAATTATACAAGTTTCAACAAGCAATTAATATTTTAATTTTAATATTCCCACAAATCTATTACAAGCTGTTTTTCCTCCAAGCTCACTTCTCAACTTGTTACCTAAGAAATCTTTACAGGCGAGAGTTGGATCAAATCACAAATTTGCTTTAAAGAAAGAAACCCAAAACTGCAAATCTAGCTGCATGTACTTACAGAGATAAAAAAGACTCATACCAATTCATGCTTAAAAAGGATGTAGTATTTCCAGAACTGAATTCCACTGGATCTAGCCCTTCAAGTTTTCCCAAAGAAATCCCTGCAGAAAACCATTAGAATTCCATATTTAATGTATTTGTGTTTGTAGAAGTGTTAAAAAGGGCATCTAGCTACAGGCTGTATGTATTCTTGGCTTAACTTAAAATCACAACATAAAGATGCTAAATCAATTTTACAGCTCAATGTACTCCACAGCAGTAAGCACAGAGAACTTGGAAGTTTTCTTTCTCCTGTTCCACAACTTCTACTCCTACAGTTCCCTCTCCTCAGCTGTCAATCCCCTGGGAAGAAGTTTAGCTGAGATATTTCATTGTTTCTTGAAGACCCTGATAGTAGCTATTTCAGAGTGATTGAAAGAATAACCTGAAACTTGGCCTGGGAAGCTTGGATGTTCCTGCAGAAAGTGCATGTCCTGAAGCTCCATCCTGTGCTTTTCGTCACTAGAGATCCATTCTGAATGTATCCACTGATCTTAAATATTGCAGTAGGCCACATCAAGACAGGCTATCTCTTATGCAATTAGTTTAAAGCATTTAATGTTGTACAGAAAGAAGAAATCACTGCAGTTACATTAAAGAGGATGTCAGAGACAACAGTTAAAGCTATCATGTTTCAGACTATAAGACCAACACTAGATGAAAACAAGCAATTTAATTGCTAATAATCAGAAGTTTTGTGCTTCATCAATTAAAATATTTGCTGTCAATTTTAGAAACACGATACAGGACTACATAACTACAAGTCGAACCTATAACATGACTCAGTTGACATTCTGACTTCCATTCTGCCTGTCAGGCCAAAACAGAGGATCTCCCTGGCACAAAGGAATCCTCAGTTGAACAGAGGAGCAAGTCTCCTGCACAGGAGTTGCTGTACATAGTAATTGGGACAAACAGAGAAGATAAAATAATGTTGAATCCTACACCTAATCTTTCACCAGTTCAGTCATAGTGAGTTGTGAAAGAAACTTGCGGGACTCAGTTTCTACCCAGGGAAATTCTTACTTGTCTTCCTTGAGAAACAGAAAAAAAAAAACAAAACCCACACACAAAAAAAAAAAAAAAAAGAAAAAAAGAAGAAAAAAGAAGAGCAGGTTCAAGAATGTGTACCTAGATGACCGTTTCCATGAAATGATGTGATAAAATAGGTTCAGCACTCTTCATGACTCAATCAATGAAAGGAGACGAGGAAGATATTGCATGTACATTCACAAAGAACCTACAAAGGTTCTTACTAGTTTTGTATTTAAGCTTTTTGAGTAACCATAAAAATATGTCTTCCCAGTTTCTCTACTTTCATATTTCATAATTTAACTTTAATATTAAGTTTAATTTCAGGGTTTTTTCTTCTGAACAAAACATACAGTAAAAATAGCATTCAGCTATGAAGATAACATATTGATCCCTCGAATTCTAAGACAGCTTTTAGGACACATAACAGGTTATAGTTTATACACCACTTACAGACAGACAATCTATGATCCACAAAAGGCAAAGAGTAATTGTAACAAGCAGAATTACACATATCTAATGAAAGAGTACATAAAATTAAGCTTCAGTTGTAAAAATAGTAATTAGCACCCTTTCAAACCAAATAATACAACCCATAAGTACAATAGAAGCTTGTGAGCTTATAAAAAAAATTTATTTTACCTACATGGAATGAAAATAAAAAATAATCTTGAGCTACCTCTGAAATTGCAATTATTTTAGATAGCCTCAGATGGTGTTCTGAAGTAATATTTCACTAAGCAGTGAAGCACAGCATTTGTACAGTCCTGCACAGCCAGCCAGGGGTTTACTGTGTTAACATGCGCTGCAGTAATTGGCCTCAGGATGGCAGCATATGATGGCAGTAAAGAGAGAGTTTCAATTACCTGTTCCAACCCAAAACTGTATCCCGGACTACTGCAAAAAAGCGAAATGCAGAATAAACAGTGCAGTAACTTTTAAACTGGAAAAATCTTCCCCAAATAATTTTAGGATGAAATAGAAATAAAAGGCACCACTATCTCATGTCCAGATAAAGTGATTTATCCATTTTTGTTCCTAGACTATTCCAGTCTGTAAGCATTAGAGTTTTCACATTTTAATTTACTGCATGTTTGTCTACTATATACTTCATCGACAGTTGAGAAAGGAACACAAACTCAAGTGGTCAGGACTAAGTTTGGGCAGAAAGGAAGCCAAAAAAACAAAAGGAAGGTTAAAAATGCAGCAGAGAAGGGCACCTTGCTCAGATTTCAAACACATCCCTTCTCTATCACAGCTCCCAATCCCACGTTCAGTCAAGTAGCAAAATTACAGTCTGTTTTCCTTCGTCTGGTTCATTTTGCTTTTTCTTTTGAAACCTGACATTTGTGAAATAGTGCCAGAGACAGCTCTATGTGGAAAGCAAAGATTTCTGCTAGAACCAATCTCTGCCTTCAAGCATTCTCTGCTCTGCTCTGCTAAGTCATAATCTTAAACTTGTGCAGGTGGAGCAGGCCCCAGAATGCAGCAAGCACGTCTTGAGCTGAAGGAATTACTGTTTAAAGACAGCCCAGAAAATTCAGGGCAGTGGTAACTTAAAAGAACTTCACTAGAGACCATAACTCCTTATAATTCTGAGAAGAAATACCTATACGATCTCAAGAAGAGGGTCTTCACTAGAAAAGTGCTCTCCATAGACATGAGTACTGTAAAGGAAAAGCTCAGGGTTGCACTTTGCAGCGACACCCTACCCCTCAGAAGCATTTGCAAGACAGGAGATCCAACATTAGTTTATCTCTGTTTGGCCCGGTTACTGTGTACAGCAACTCCTTTGCATTTTGCAGCCTGTGCTGCCATCATGCGGCATGTTAAGTGTTCATTCATTGAAAGTGAAAAGGAAAAAAAAATCTGTTTTCCACCTTTTCTTTCTTCCCCTTCCATTTGCTGCTGACCCAGCACTGCTTGTTAGGAGAGAGACTGAAGAACTGAATTCCCTGTAGCACCTTGGAGTTTTCTTCAGATTCTTTGCTGGTGTTGTCCTTTGCTTACAAAAGAAGCAGAAAATCCAGCTTGTCTTGCCAGTCAATGCTTGCCAACTGGTAAGTCACAGAAGCTGCCTAGCCTTTGATGTTGTAGATCATTGCCAGCTTCACTGGAAAGTCTTACATACTAGTGACCAGAAGCTAATGAAAAGGAAGTTTCAGTCTTCTACTAATTGTATCTTTTTTACCTATGATGAAGGAAATTTCAATAGTTTCATTTCTACCTCAGTTTACATAAATAATGTGTCCTTTTCACTGTGATCATAGGAGAAATTGGAAAAAAATTGGTCCTCTCTTGACCGTCCCTAAATCACAAGAGAATTGCCTATGGTTGCAGTGCTAAGGCTTGGACAATAGTCCCAGGCCAGAGTTGACCTATAGATGAATCCTGTATATTTTATAACTGAAAACCATTGTGCTAGTAGGTATTGTACTAAGTTATGACAATGCACTTATGCTGATGTATAAAGTGCTAAAGCATTGAAGTACTGAAGCCTGAACAACAGGCCCCGAGACGAAGCTGCTTAGTGTGTAATCATTAACAAAGTATGTAAGCTCACTAGTGAAAGATGAAGCTCAGACAAAATATAATCAGGAGTGAGGAGAGAATGTATCCAACTCCCCTTGTTTAGCCTTGTTCAAGGCTGAGAACCCACGTATTTGCCCTTGTTAGAAACTCCCTTGGTCTCCCCGCCCCGAGCCCTGGCCAGGCTTTGGGTGGAATCCAACAGGAGAATGAAACCAGAAATTTTCCACCTAAAACAAAGGTGCCAGCTATTCTGGCTTGCCGATCTCTGGTATATAAGGCTGGACCTGCTCACAGCGACTTTGGAAGCCTCAGCTATGGGTGGAGGCACAGCATAGGATTTCCCCCTTGCCGGGACAGGCTCTGCAAACCCTCGCTGTAACCGGGGCTGCCCAGCCACTGCGGGGCTGGGTGATGGTAACGTATGCAAGTGGTGATGTATTTTTCTTAATCTCCATTCTCTCCCTCACGTAGTAATGATTTGATGCATTACCCTGTTTTTTCCTGTTTGCTGTTTTAAGTGCACTATTCTGCCTTTTCTTACTGCATGTTTTCTGTATTACACTGTTATCACTAGTAAAATACGCCTGCTCTTTTCACTTTCGTGTCTGAGTTTAATTGGTATCCTTAATCAGCAGAACAATGGTGTTTTGTCTTGTGCCTCAGTAGCAAAATGAGAGGACTTCATCTTTGTAGAAAAATAGCCACCTAACAAAACAGCTTCTAGATGATTTTAGCAATTAATTCCATCTGTGATGACCTAAACTAATGCCTCTCCAGTATCTGTTTTCTATTCTAACATGTTCCATGCATATGGCTATGTACAAAATTTAATGCAAATCCTACTAAATGCAGTGAGAAGATCAGATAAATTACAGTCGGCTTTGGATCATATCTCCAGTGGTCAGGCAGGTTTTTTTCTGGTTAGTCAACAGGAGTTGCTAAAATTAATTTCTTAAGTGGATAAAAGAAAACCCAAGCTGTACATGGTACATGGGCCGTGGTCAAAATGCTAAAAGTCATACAAGCAGCTTTTGCTTTTCTACTAAAGCAATAACTAAATAGCCAAGCACTCTTCATTAACCCCCCCCAAATTTCTAAGCAGCAATGAGAAGCCAACTACAGAGCAAAACTGATTTATTTTGTACAGTTTTGTCAATATCATGACATATGGTTCCACTTTATATCTAGAGCCTGCAGAGTCTTCCAAGTGCTCAGTGAACTGGCACTTCTGGGACTCTGGTTAGAAGTCTGTAATATTTTCACTCACACATTTCCCTTTCACCTAGCACTGATAAAAGAACATTTCTTTTTCAGAGAAGGAAAAAACCCCAAATCAAATCAAACCAAATATCCTACTGTCCTTGGGGAGACACTTAAAGGAAGTGTTGTGTTGATATTTTTCCTTTTTTCTTCTTGGATGTCCATTAGTAGGTAAGTGACACTTGCCTCCAGTCAACTTATCCCTCCAGGCAAACTTTGTTTTTGTTATCCCTCCAGGCAAACTTTGTTTTTGCTGTCAACAACACTACAGAATGATATCAGCTGCTATTTAACTTAAAATCACTTTCATGTCAGGTTTCAATTAAAAACAATCAGCTAAGGGTTAACTCCAGTAAAGAACTAAGACTTCTTTAAAAGTAAAAATTATATACTGGGGTTCTATTTGCCTTATTTACAGAATAGGTCTAGGATCCTGAGACAAGCGTGTATGCTCCCTGCATAAGTGCCTACCTTCTCCAAAAACCTAGTTGTCACATGAAGAACTAGCACAGAATTTCCACTTGGGGAAAATCAATACACTCATCAGTTCAGTCCATGTCTCCCACCGACAACTGCCCTACAGAACGGTTTCTTGGCTCATGCTTTCTTTCCACCATAACTGATCTGCTACGAACATAAAGTAAAAGGAGCTGCATGCCTAACCACGAACCTAGAACAAAAAGGAGAGAAAAAATTCCTGTGCAGCATTTTTGTTAGTTTGGTCTAGATTTCATTTTTGGATCCCTTTACGCGGTATTTTGTTTATATACCCAGTGTTTGGGATGGTTGCTGGAACCATCCATGGATGGATGTATGGTATGGGAACCTCACAACACTTCCCTCTTCTGGGGTTTAAGGCAAGCTCCAGTCCCCCTGACACACCAGTCTCCCCCTTCCTTTTCCATGATGATCTGATTTCCATGCTAAGGAAACTTTGACCCACTGCACATGTTGAGAGCTGCAGACTACTTTGAACAAATCCTGATCTGGGTAAGTAGCAGACCAATACCTTGACTGGTCCCTAGTTCTGGATGTTAGGAGCCAAAAAATTAAGCACTGCAATGTCTCACCTGTAAATGCCTGCACTGGATTTAGTCTTCCATCAGACCCAACAAATCCATAGGATTAAACTATGTGTGAGGGAAAGGCGGTTGGACTGCAACTCTTACTACCTGACTCTTGTAGGGACTTCTGTTTTAGTTTAGATCTAGATCTACCTAAAGTTTTAGGTCCTTTGAAATAAAAATTCTGTTTGTAGCTGTCAAGAAATATGTGAACAAAAGCAATTTCTAGAAGATGCCTTTATTGTCTTAATGTTAAGATCTTATGACAAGTTCTCACGCATTTCTTCATGGAACTTGTCAAGAAGAAAATCTGGCCCCAGAAGTTATTTTCTGCTTGTTACGAAGGTACAGTTAAGCTGAAGTGATTATTTCTGTTGTCCACTGGACCTGGTAAATTAGCTCCTAAAAAGGTCTTTCTTGACTTCATATATTATGTATAGACAAATTTTCTCATCTTTCCAATAGATGCTAAATGTAGTAAACATCATGTTAACAGCTTGAGTGTAAAACTGCAGTTGCCCTATCAATTGTAAATACTTAGTTACAATAATAATTTCAAAGTGTGTTTAATTTTCTTCTGCAAGAAAAATATACTATCTGCATAACAAAATCAATGTGAAATGAAAGGAGTAAACAACAGCTTGCAAAATAAATATCATGAAGTAATTCCCCACCAAAGCTTCAGTAATTACTATATGGAGTAGACTGCCCTTAATACAACAATTAATTAATTTTTCCAAATGAATTATGCAAGCCAATATTTTTTCTTCATTAATGTTTTGTTGGAGTCATTAAGTTCCATTAATGAATAACAAAGAAGCAATTGGAATTTTATTCTAGCTGATGTGTGCTAATGTGCTTAACTTGAACTAAATGTATTTCCAGTATGTAATCAAATTTGAATCAATCAAATCAATTTACCACTGAAAGTCCTTTTGGAGCTGCAGCTGTTTTATATGGATGTCTCTTCTCAGAGAAAAATGCAGACAAAACCCAAAAGACTACATGGCTCTGGAACATATAACATTGTAATTAGGAACCAATCTGTCTGATTTTTTGTTAGGATGATACTGTCCCCACTTCAAGCTCCATTATAAGTCAAAGTGGGTAAATTATTTCTGAGGAATAAATCATCTAATGAATTTAGATTTCATAAAGCTTTGAAAGGTTTATGAATTCTAGCTTATTTCTTACATTTTTTTTAAAAAAATCACAAATTAACAGAGAGTGAATAAATCATATGATGAAATAATTGGAATTTGTGTAGCCTATATATTTTTGCCTACATAGTATTGTTTTCAGGGATGACCAATTCATTTAAAAATTGATCAACAATGAGCAGTGCATATTATTATTGGCAATTTTCATGAATGCCTTTCTTTATTGAGTTCTAAGGAAGGATATTATAATTACCTGATAAGAGGATGCAGAGAAGATGCTTTCAGACTTTTATTGGAGGTGCACAGTGATAAAACGAGATGCAATGAACACAAATTGGAAAACAGGAAATTCAGACTGTATTATTATTATTGTTGTTGGTATTATCATACAAAAGCCCCAAAATTAATGAGGGTGGTCAAACATGAGGGTGCGCAGAGAGGCTGGGTAGATATCTTAAAGATGTTTAAGGTGCCACTGTACACCACCATAAGAAACATGACATGATTGGACCAGCTTTGAGCAGGGGCTGGAAAAGATGGCCTTCAGAAATCCCTTCCAACCTAATTATTCTGTGATTATAAAATTTGTTTAAACAAATATGTATTCACCAGTAATCTAATACAAACAAGGTGAAACCAATAATATTGATACTGCAGACTTGTCTTTGTTAAAAAATAAGCTATTTTGTCAACTCTACAGATTAGAAATTGGCAAAAGCATAGAAATATCTGAACTTTCACCATTTCCTCTTCTGAGGTACCTTAGACTTAGAATACCATAGGGACACCTATAAATAATGAGAAATATGAGATTTATAGGCACTTATGAAAAAAGGTGAAAAATCTTCTCAGAAGCAGCCATACTACATTTTTGACTTATGGATATCCTCATAATAAACATTGAGAGGAAAAAAAAAATCATAAACTTCTTTTACATGTTCCTGTGACCAAGATTCCTAATAGGACTCTATGTGGGGTTTTCAGTCACACCTCCAAAATTTAGTTTTAAAGAAATTATATATTCCTATCAAACATAATTTCAATAAGCTCGTCACAGTTATACTGGTTCTGTAAAAAGATTTCCAGTATACTTTGTTAGAGGATTCATGTATTGCAAGTATGTTTACTTGCAATACATATAAAACCACTCAAGCATACTTGACAAATAATTGAGTAGAAAATTGCATGTGTGCTTTTTCTTTTAAAAAAGCTCTTCTCTAAATAAAACTATTTATGCTTCTTCCCGTCCTGATTAGTAAGAAATATTAGAATAAATCCCAAAGGAATGTTAATCCCAAATATTGTCAAATAGCATGTGACTGTAAAATATTACACTGTTAATGCTGTATAGTATTCCTTCACCTGCTATGCTGGACTGTTCTGGAAAGCTGAGACAAAGGTCTTTGCAGACATCTCTTAAAATTGCTTGTGAAGAGACCCCACATAATCCTTTGGAATATGTATGAAGATAGAAATTCCTGTTTCAGAATCACTGCAGTGCTTCACACACTTACCGTTTGCAGGCTTTTACGTTGACTGTCAGGGAGAACTAAACATAGTCAGATGCTTTGCTCCCCATAACAATCCCAGGCATAATCAGGTTAGAAGGAAAGACTAGAGTACACAGGAAAAATGAAAGTAATAGCATGTGCTTTCTCGATTCCTTTCTATGCCTGAATATATTGGTGTTCTCTTTTTCGCTGTCTAATGCTATTTATTTATGGCACTCAGAAGGATAAAGTATTAAATTTCTTTCCCCTGGTGTTGTGAGCAGAACCTAAACAATTGATTCTATCTATGTCTTGAACGGGAGAAAACTATTATATACAGCAGTGTTTTACAGATTAACTGCATACTGGCAAATGAGAAAAGAAAAAAAAACAACTGAGAACAGAAATAGGTGCACTGAAGAACACTATAAACAACATCTCTTGTTTCTGATTTTGCCTAATGTTCTAAAACTATGTTTTAACATTGCGTGCTAATAAAAGTTAATATGAAGTTAATATGAAATACACTTTAAGATCTCTTATGTGATTTTATCTTAAACCAAGCTGTATGTTAATAAGCTTTTTCCAGTTACTTCACATAGGCTGGACTAATCAAGCAATATTATTGCATTTACTGTTGCATAAATATGACTATAAATGCCAGATATTATCCTATATTATCCATTGGTAATAGTTGTATCAGAGTTTAAAGTTAGTTCTAATGTTAAAGCAGTGACAAAGAAAATTAGTGATCATAATGAACTGAATCAGTGCTATAATCTGAAACTTGAATTTCTATTGGAAATAGAGACTGACCAACCAAGGCCCATCAACTTCAGTGCACTTTTAAGGCTGTCTAGACTGCCCAGGGTCTGACAAACCTGCCAGGGCAAAACTAGAGAAAAGCCTCCATCCCTCTTGCTGATCCGTCTCCGGGAATACATTCAAGTATTTACAAAAGCTTTGGGGAGCCTCGGATAAAATACAACGCACAAATAGAGTATAAAGAACAATCTCACCACATGCAAAGTTAGCTGGAGTTCAAAGAAAAACATTTCTCCCCCAGCTCAGTCCTGTATGCTAGCATATAGCACTGTGGTGGTGCAATTCCTATCCCTCCCTGCCGTCCTTGTTGGGCTGCTTGGTGCCAGGTGTGATTCCATCCACATTCCCCTGAGCCATACACCAATCTATGGAGATAAGGACTGAATAACCTTGAGGAGCCTGGATCCTGCCCCCCTCTGATTGCTCGGAAAAGGTTATAATGGCCCATCATCTCCTGATGGCCTGACACACCTGTGCCTGGGATGTGGTCAGATGGAACAATAACAGGGTTGCATATTATTCAAATTCTTGTGCAACTGCCGGAAGGCACCAGATAGCATTTGACAAAAGTCAATCATCTTGGACCCTATAAACTGCGACCACCAGAGAGGCCCTTTGAGCTCTACTGGATCGCAGCGGCCTGTGACCAGCATCTCCCCTGAGTTGGGATGCCTCTCAGGTATCGTCTGCTCCAGACGGAAGGCCAGGGCGAAGTCCCCCTGCTTGAGTCTCAATTATCGCCTGTTGAGCAATGCCAAGGCATTGTATTTGCTCTAAACTCGAGAGGGAAATTTTCTTTGAGCTAGCTTCTATTTCACCTGTTTATTGGTGGGTGTGCGTGTGTGTGGGTACGTACCCTTACCCTTGTTCCTGTGTGCTTGTCCCTTTTGTGTTCATTTTACCGAACCCAAACCCCTTTGTTTCTGTACCTATATGTCTGGTTTGTGTATGCGCATGTACATATGTGTATAAATTAAGGTACCGTTAAGTAAGTTAGAGGGAATCTTGTCATTTTAGAATCTAAGTCGCTTTTCTGTCTGTTATTTTGTATTGACAAATAGTTGTTGGTTATTAATAAATCTAGATTATTTTTCTAAATCTTTACCGTGTCAATACTTTCATCCGCGACAAGCACTTAAGTGTAGTTTCCATGTTCAAACAGGATTCCTTTCTTGCCCTTAGGTGGGAAAGTAGCCCCTTGAGAAATAAAGCGGTTTGAATTGCCTTCATCTGACAGCAGGAACTCCATTACTGAACCTGTAGGCAGGGTCCCCTTCAATGTCTACAGTTTGCCCACTGTCATCCAGCCCTAGAGTAAACTGAATATATTTATTCTTCTTTTTTGCTTGTGTCAAGGACCCTCAGTGGACATTTCTTTCACTCATGCCCGTCAGCACCTTATTTGTTAAACTGCATGATTGTATTTCTCTAATCCTAGTGGAAGAATAATTAGTATTATGTAAAGGTGTTGTGTTTGAAACTGTGAACAGAGACCTTCAAATCATTATTACACTCTAAAGAAATAGTAGTCACTCGTGTTATTCTAGTGTTGCTGCAAGAGTGGGAATAGTAGATCAAATGTGTAAGACAGTGAGTATAATTCCTAGCTTTACCCATTGCCTATCTCTACCTGAGGCAAACATGCATCAAATCTGACAAGTGATCACTTGCTATTCAAACTGCAAGAAGACCTTTACTCAAAACTCTTTATAGAATTTACTGATAGCTAGAAAATCTCCCATAACTTAAGAGTAACTGTACAAGAAAAAAAAGCAATAAATGAATGGAATTTAAATCTATACACAGATTTTTATTGCAACTATGATGATGGGAAAGAATACTATTTGTATGCTTGTGAAAGCAATGCTCGGGGGTAGACAACAAAAGAAACGAGGCTTCTTACTTGCTTCCCAAACCAACAGTCCACGAAGCAGTGTGAATAGGAAACAGTTCATTTGAATCTCAGCGAGTCAGTGCAGGTCCAGGGAAGAGCTGAGTCATCAGGAAAATGTCTAAAAGTAATGAGAAAAATATAATTTGAAGTCAAAGTAGTTGCTGTTCCTTCATGGGGTATGTGCGTGTGGGGATCCAAGCCAAATGAAGTATAGGAAGTGTTGAGGGAGTACAAGTAAACAAAAAAAGTTTCCTTATATCATTGCATCAATACCAATTACTTTGGGAACCTCCTTCTAGAGAGGTTGCAAAAACACAAGGGGATCACACAATAGGGTCTCAGTCTTTCCAAAGCAATGTTGGCTGTTCCCCCTGGATATGAAGGCTCAGTTTGCAGCCAATTTGGACATCACTTCTTACATGAGGGACAAGTTTGTGCAAAAGCCAGGTCATATCAGGAGCTGAAGGATCTGTTTCAAAAATGACTAAGGAAATGCTTTCCTAAAATGAGGAAAATACAACTAAGATTTGTTAATTGGATATTTCCACTTATCATTTAAATATTGAAAAGTGAGTAGAGCATGGAAGAAAATTAGAATAAGTATTTTAACAATTAGAAGGATCAGAAAAATGAAGAAAGCAATGGTAATTTTGCAGAAGAAAAATAATTTTTCCAACTAAATTCAAGTCAACAGTTCACTGTGTGTAAAGGAACTGTATCATCTTTATAGTACTAGGCCAGATTGTTTATATTCACCTGAATAATCTCTGCATTAGCCAGATAAGACACAAACAAACAGTTAGATGCTGACAACGTGCAAAAAGTTGGCTACAAATATGTGACCTCCTGGATGGTAAGGATGCCTAGGCCTTTTGAGATTCTGAGTTGACAACAGCTTGTTCCCTGGGAGGCATTCACTCTTTTGACAAGTGGCCTAGATTTGGAAATTAGTCTTCTATTGAGTAGAGACAGAGAGTTCCAGAGGACAACTCAGGGCAGGATTTCAACTCTGGTGCTCTGTGTAAGCCTCTCTCTTCATGGAGAACATAAGAGTTCAGGTTAACTTCAGACATCTGTAGTTTCCCTATGTGAATACTGCTACCTTTTCTTGTGACCTACCCTGTGCTATGCAAAAGCACATCAAGGAAAGAAGACCCAGGAAAGAGTGAGAGCAGAAACACAGCATGTAACAGTTTGGAGCCGTGTCCTGCATTTTACTCCTGTATTTTAAAGCAGCAGTTGATCTAAACCCTCAAGGAGCTTGTGAATACAATGGACTGATTCTTCATGACCATGGGAGAAAAAAAACCAACCCTTTATTTGAACCTTCTTCACTGTCTTGCCAGGATGTACTTTGAATTGTGCTTGGAATGAGCAGCTTTATGTAACTTTAAAGTTGCCCCTGCTTTAACTAAAGGTCCCTTCCAACCTAATTTTTCTGTGATTCCAATAAAAGTATTACTTTTATACTTCAGGATACTTCTATCTCTTATCACATGCTATTAACAGTGAATCCTGTGGCACACTCACTTTCACAGTTTCCATTCCCATTAAACAAATGGCCACCTGGACTTCTCCCCATCTGCTCAATTTGAAAATATACCTTTACTACCATTACATTTAAGAAGATTGCCTAAATTAAAGAACAAGATACTGGGTGGAAACTAGCTGATCAGCAGGAATTCTGTAGTCTTCTGCACTGCATTTACTGACTAGAACCAGCATACGGACTCAAGATGTTGTGAGTCACTGAACCTGTTTTGGTGGTGACAAGTGTTTCAACGACTGCAAAACCACTGTGGTACTCTTGTTTACTGCTAGGACTTTATTTGAACTCTTTGCTTGTCATAGAGAAAAGTAAACCACAGTGAAGGATAATCCTGTTTTTCAGTTTTTAGTTCATTGGGAATATAGAAATCTGCTGAGTCACTCAAAAACCCTGCATTTTGCTGTATTACTGAAAAGGTGTATCACTTGGAGCACACCAGCACCCATTCATCTCTCTGTTATTCAGCTGATGCAGAATACATAGGATTCTCTGTGCTTCCATGTTTTGCAGCTCCTGTCCCACTGCTGATGGGATAGTTAAATAACAGCAATAACAGCACTAGAAAATAACCATGTCTTGTCTCAAAAAGCAGATAAAATATGTGATTTTTTTTTTTTTTTTTATGGCTAGTGTCTTCCTTCCACCTTCTCAAAAACAGGAGAACAAACCCCTTGGTTATATCCTACTTTTCAATAGAATTTTATAGTTTTTTTACAGCACCTCATCTGGATTGGACTAATATCTTACTTGAAGAAATTCTTCCTGAAAAAGTAGAATTTCTGGAGTACTTCTTTACTGGTATCCACTGTAAGAGCATTTATAGATTTAAGAAACAAACCCAGAGAATGTTCATTATATTGATGGACTTTAGAAAGTTATTGTGTTCCTATGTAGTCTTACAGTGCAAAAAAGCATTTAATCTTGTCTCTGTGTACCTCAAAGGTTGCAAAGTGCTTTTAGAAAAAAAAAAAAAGGCTGAGCCAGCAGTTTGTTTTATAGAGTTTTCAGGAGTCAAGGGATTGCATTTTTTGACATCTAGAGAGTTTGAACGGACCACCCTCTGGATGTACACAACTTCTGAAAAATCTCCTCAGGTTTGAAGACAATTCTAGAAGGGGCAACTGGAAGCATACATTGTATTAAAGACACTTCTCAAGTTCTCTTTGAAGTTAAAAACTACATCACAAAGTGAATGCAACATTTGCAAGCACACCCTAAAAAGGTTCAGATCCCCTTGTGCCAGAGACATTTCTTATGAACACCATCACAGTGAGTTTCATGGGAGGAGGAAGGAGGGAAGAACCAAAAAAAGATGCTGTTCATATTCACTGGAGTGTGAAGAATGTTTTCAGGGAACAGATGTTTATGTTTTAGGATTCAAGGAGTCTGAGTTTATTGTACTATGCATTGTGTCATACTGGAAAGGTTGATAGGATAGAGCAATAAGAGAATATCTCAGAAGTAGTTGTTAGAGCCTTGATCAAGGTACAGCTTACATATTTTTTATTGAACAAGATAGCGAAATGTCACCATTCCTTTAGGAACGTGAACACTAGTCCTCAGGGTACTGCTCAGGACATGAATTATTGTCTCCTCTGCCTTATGGGTGAGTTGAATGCTCTGTCCATATTTTACTATGCACAGAATAGACACCGTCTAAAAAGTTTTGCTGGAAGGCATAGGCTGCAGAAACTCCATGCAGGACAGGTTTCAGTTACCTGGCTCTTCTGCATTTCCTGTTTTCCAGTGTGACGAATCAGTATGACAGATTTCTCTCTCCATACATGCAGGTTAGATCCTTAAGATGATGCACATTACCAACCTACCCTCTCAGCAGCAGCAAAAGTAGTCATGATTGAAATCTTATTCCACTTTAGACCCCTTCCCTGGGCTTTGTAACCTTTGCAAGGTGATGGCAAACATCCAACTGTCCTCCGTGCTGGGCACTCTAAGCACAACACTTGTATGGGCCAAGTACTACATAGACTCCTAGAAAAGCTTCCTGGGTAGAAGATACATTCTACAAGCTGTAATGTGCCTATAAGTCTCCACAGCAGATGGAGGTTTTGAGGTCCTGCCCTGTGAACACAGCCTGGAGTAGCTACTAGAGAGGGTGAAGTCCTATCAAGTTGCAAATACGTAATCCTATAGCTTTTGTTGCATTAGGTGAGTTTAAACATTGATTCCACCCGTCAAGCTACAGTAGAGGAGAAAATCCAGCCTTTCCCCTACCTTTGTAGGGGCATAGCAAGCTGCCTAAAACCAAACTAAACCAAACCACCCCCAGAACCTGGGCATTATCCTTATGCAGTACCTAGATCACAAAAGAAAAATCTGAAAAGCTATTTCAACACACTGCAGGGACATTGCTTCAGGTATTAAATTGTATATATCTATTGGAATAAACATGGACTTTCAGAGGAGAGTATTATTTGGGGTGCAGTGTCACAATGGCTAGCCTTTGCCCAGAGCTAAGTTTCTGTTCTGGTCTCCTTCATGCAGTACAGTCAAAATTTCTGGGAGGACATGGCTTTCTAAAGATGCTCTGCGTTGTTTGGAATGTGGTGAAAATTAAAAGAAATTTACTGTTTAGTTTAGCAGATGGCTTAGGTATGAGCAGAAGAAAGATATAGTCATGGCACAGATTGTGGGAGAGATTTAAGAATACTGCCAAAATATTTTTGGTAGACTAAAAAAACCAGTAAGGACATAATGTAAACTAAGCAGTGTTATTATAGTGATTTGCAAATATAAAAGAACAAACATTAAAATATCAAAACACTTCAGCCAATCAAGAAAGTGTGTGGAGTTTTTTGGGGTTTGGTTTTGTGCGTTTTTTTAATAGATGAAAAATTTCCTGCTGCACTTGTACCTTGGCTGACTATTTCTGCATCAGGCTACCATGGCTGTTACAGTCATTCCCAAGAACTAACCCTGTTATGCCACAGAGCAACCAGGAGCAGCACTAAACTGTTTGGTATTGCAGAAACCCCGTATCAGAGGTCATTTGATGCCAAATAAGGAGAGGCCTCCTCTTAAAAGAGCACAGTCAGTCTCTCTCGTGGTTCAGAAATTGCTCAGAATAAGCTCACAGGTTTTGTTTTGCAAGATCTATGCAGTAATCGAACATACTTAACGGATATTGAATTTGATGGCCTGTCTGAACTGCAGGGTTCTTCCCCTTGCACCCTTAGTTAATTTACTGAAGATGAGGACTCCTTGGGAAAAGTTCTCATTTTACTCATAAACACATATTTAGGAAAAGAAAACCAAACTCAACAAATATTTTTATCATGGTAGCACTTAGCTCAGTAGAATAGAACCTTGAAATCCTTTCAGCTCATTGTCATGAAACCCGTATAGCTCCTCAACCCATTCTTCTGACAATTCTTACACCTCTTACTTGAGATACATAAACATAAACCAGAAACATAGATAATAAACTTATAAATCAATAAATAATAAATATAATAAATATATCAAATTATATAAAATATATAATATAAAATTATATATTATATATAAAAATTATATATAATATATAAATATAATAAAAATAATAAATTAAATTCATTTTAGTAAAGTGTTAGTAAACTGTTGACCACCACACTATTGATGACTGATTCATAGAGTCATAGGTGAACAATTACAAGCATTGTGTATTGTGTTTATTCATGTGCTTCTGTTTTTCCATTATTCTCATTTCCCTTGCTTTCCACTGGAGAATACAAGGTACACATTTTTTTTTGGCAAATGAATTCCCCTCACACATTCCCTGAACTTTGCCTAATCACTTCTAGAAAATGAGAATGTAATTTAAGATTCAGACTTCTTTAGAAGTATACTCTTTTATGGGCAGCTAAATATTAATTCTATATATAATTTAAAGGTAGGCATTCATATTAGGAGTCTATTACAAGTCAGATGAAACTAGAAGCATAGAATCATATATAAGAGGAATAACAGTCCTGATCTGTCATGACCCCAGAAGACAGGGATTAAAGTTCTATAGGAAGAATACTCAATGATGGCTGCATTTTACAGGTATCAAAAACACACACAGGAGAAGCACTTTATGTCATGCAATTTAACCTGATTGAAATGCCTCTTCAGGAAAAGCACAGACTTCACTTACCCTCCAGAAACAATGAGACTGCTGGTGGAAATATTTAAAGAAATTAATAGGAAAAATAACTGCATGATACCTAACCTGCTATTAAAACTGAAAGCTGAAACTCACAGGAGTGAATGTGATTCATTGTGCTACGTCATTAATCTTTATGAGCAAAATGATTACAAAATTCTATGGGGAGGGGAAAACAATTACTTAATGATGTATAAAAATATTCCCATAGATATTTCAGAAAGCACTGTGCATAAAGCTGTCTGCATAAAGCCCTTGGATGGTACAAACAGCCCAGTCAGTGGCATACTTTTAAAGTGTACGAGAGTTATTTTTTTATTTTTAACTCTGTTCCAGTCACTGTTTAACATTCCATATTCACGTACTATCTACATTGTTAAATTGCCCGCAAATCCAGAGCAGTCAGGCAGTACTCAAATTAAGCCACAGAGTAATTAGTTTTCAATCACTGAATATTCACAGCTCAATTAAATTATTTACAGAGATGTAGACAATTCTGAGCAAAGAAAAACATTTCTATTGACACTCCCCCAAACTGTAAAATAAATATATTCTGTTGTGAAGATAAAACAGAACTTGGATGTCTCTATAACGAACCTTTCCCTGCCTCTCCTATTTCACTTCAGAGGTCAGTTGTCTGTAAGTTTGTATATGCATACTCATACATTTACAATAAAAAGGGGTTTTGTTTTAGGGTGGTGAGGCAAAGGGGTATACCACCAAAAAAAACCCCAACATCTGCTTTTAAAGAGGATTCTTTTTTTTTTTTTTTTCAATCTCCCATACTTGCTAGACAATTTTGGTAGCAAAAATAAAAAGCACACCTCACATTTACAGCAGGAAGAACTGACCAGTGTCACTGAATTCAATCTACTGAACAAGTCAGAAAACAACATTATTGCTCTACTGGACAGAAATCCTGTTACTTGATTGTATTGACCAAACTCAAGGGAAAATAGGAAAAAAATTTTTTTGGACAGAAGAATGATACTGAGGTCAATGCATGCACGTTTTTCTCTGTGGCTGCTGAAAACTGCATGGACACAGGTAAGAGAGGTGTTCAGAGGTACCAAAAGAAGAACTTTGCCTGAAATTTTGTCTGAGAACAGCAAAAATATTCATTTCAGACAAATAAGTGTAGGCAAAATAAGAATCAGCCTTATTCCAGTTCAAGTCCACAAACTTTAATGAAGCTAGCTCCAAATTAAGTGGGAAGTCCGTCATGTTTTGGTTTTCGTTTATTTGTTTTATGGACACGTATATCATCGTCAAAGATCTGTTCCCTCTAGAGAATGGCAATTACGTCCCAGATCTTCAGAGTTACCTGGCAGCTATGAGCAATATCAGTACATTTGATGGTCTGCAAAGGGTTACAGGACAGAGATACCCAGATTAGCAGAGACTTGAGCCCATTAGTCCACAAGGTACTGAGTGTATATGAAGAGCAGTGACACTTCTCCAGCTGAATTGTCTAGACCAGTAAGGTAGTATTTATGTCCCACTGTCCACTGAGTACCTGGTGTGATGCAGCAGCCCAAGCGAAACATTCTTTGTTGTACAAGTAATTAATACAGGAATAGTTTTAAAACTACATCATGCAGCTACTGACACTGAGCAGTTATGAAAGAGGAGACAAAACCACACAAAATGAAGCAACATTCAGGAAGTTTCCTAGAGCTCTGGACCATCCAAGTGGATTCCCTTGGGAAAGCAATGAATGCTAATACATGCCAGAGAATTTGCCTTTGACAACACTCAAGTTGCTGCAAATAAATAAGCATAATGACATAATCAATCTGGGTGGAGACTTTGATAGACTGAAATGAGAATATCACCCCTACACATAGATCTGATCACAATAGCTGTGTCAGTGGAAAGTTGTGTTTGATCTATGTCAGTCCAATCATCAGATGCATAGAGTAAAACCAACTTTTAGTCTGCATCTTACCCAGCCACGCCATTTGGGAGACAGATCAGTCAGATCAATCCAAAATCTGCCCTTGGTATTCATTATGCTTAAATTAAGTGATAGCATGGGACCTCAATACAGCTTTGGATAGATTACATTCCAAAAACACAGCAGCAACAATGCTGAAGTCTAACCTATGTTAATATCAGTAGCTGAAAAGATAAGCAAGGTAGTCCATAATCTTTCTTTCTCCCCCCTTTCCTATATGACAACAATCTCAGATTTAAAAAATGACATGTTATTCTTTTGCTGCTGTACCCTTCTCCTGACACAGGGAGTATGTAGCACAGAAAAGACTTCCCCGCTGCCCCACAGTGGCAGCAAGTTGACCAAGTGCTCTCTGTCCATTTCAGCTCTTTTCAGCTACTGGGATGGAAAGTGCATAGAACAAATGCTGGCAAATCATTACGTTCTAAAAATATCTAGCTGTCCTAAGACTGCTTTATTTTAGCATCAGGTGATGAGCAGGTCCTTAATAGTTCTGCATGTGGGAACTGGATGAGTGGTAGGAAGACCTCTCCACTCTTTGGTCATGTGTTAAACAAAAAACCCCATTCTTTTAGAAACACAGGTTGTCAGTATTTGAGAGACTGGAATTCAGCAGTTCTATTTCTTGATAAGAAACAAAAGACTTCAGAAAATAGTGTGGTTTTGGACAGATAAGTAAATCAAGTCAGATCTCAATTAGAACAATCAGATGGAGATCACACTACAGCCAAAACACTACCAAACAAGAGCCTAATTCTGCAGGCATCATTCACATTTGAACATGTAATATGTTGCTTTACACAGCTTAACATTTAGACTTAAAAGGCTGGTTACTGCTGAACTAGAGCTAGGAAGAAAGTTAATGGGAGTCTTGTGTTGAATAAGTAAGGAAGGCATATATGAGCACTCATTTGGTATTAAAAAGAAATGGTAACCAGAAGTACAGAAAACAAATGCCCAGATAATAGCATACATACATGGGCATAATAAAGAAATGACAGTAATGAGGTTACCATCATTATCATTACCAAGTTATTGATAATAGGTTATTATAGACTAAAGTTTCTTGTAAAATATTTTGTTCTGAATACTTATCAGAGCTTTTCATAAATTAAGAGACAGAACAAATACAGTCATCACTCTGCTCAACACAAACTGCAAATAGTTCCTGAAGTCAGAATTCCTTTAATAAAATACAGGTAGAGTTATGGCAATGATATTAGATTTGCTAAATTTAAAAAGAACTCCGAGATCTACCTTTTGGTGGAAGGAGAGAGAGAAAAGAGAGCAGATTCAATGCACCACATTCAAGAGAGTGCTCCTTTCCAGCGCTTGTCCTACTACAGGGTATGTGCTAGATAAGATCCAAAGTCTCAGTGGGGAACTTGAATGTATATTCTTTCATCCCTCAGGCATTTAGCACTACATCCTATCAAACTGTACTCTACGGTAGCTAGAATCTCTTGCTGTCACATTTACCGACTCTGCCAAGACTATTTGTAATCTGCTAGTCAAAGCACAGCAGCTCATCCACCAGCAACACAACTGTTGCTTTTACCAACACATGTGTCAACAGCAGAAAGAACATCTCTTCAAGACTAAAAGCCATGGTCTCCTCCTTGCTCCCTTAAATTAAACTAAAAACAGAACACATTTTATTTTTCTTTTTTCTTGTAATAAGCCCAAGGATTTATTTACAAAGGAAATTAAACGGAGCAGATAACACAAACAAAATCCACAGAATTTGGCAATTAAAGCATCGTTGCCCTTTCAGGCTGGGCCAAAGAAACAACTTTTTATGATATCCAGCATCTGGTCTTTGGAAAGATATAAAAGAGGGAGTACAAGTCAACTCTTTTCAAGCTGCAGTCAAAATCATGTACTACAACATATCGTTGACTCACGTGTACAACAAGTCATATATTTTGAAGACCCAAAATACCTTTGAAGCTCAGTTTGAAGTCCCATTTATTTGTTTTTCTGTCTTGCCAGCTCCAGTTAAAATTCAAGGCTGAGGAACACAAGCTATTCCTGTAATTTAATGGATGAAGACAGAATCATTTATTGTGGGACTCAGTGGACACATTAGTGTACATAAAGCACACTTTTCTTTAATTAACCTCATGGAGAGATGAAAGAAAATGACCCAGCAGCACAGATTTGACTTTTACTTATTTTTGTCTTGGTACATTCCCTCACTTGTGTTTCGTCTCCCTTGCCTACTGCCATATGCTGCCATTTTTCACTATCATTTTATTGTAGACAACTAACCAAAAGAAATGAAGAAAAGGGCATGGAAAGATAGTAGTTAGAACCTCCCATCTCATAATTATAGACTTGTTATTTCTGCTGTTATTCTGAGTAAAAAAATCCCCACACCCTATCTCTCTTGTTTCAGGGGGAAAATTAAAGCTGCCTTGCTCCTACAGCAGTGGTTTCTTGTGACTGGCAATGCTGATGCATTCATTACCACTAATGCAGGCAGTTAAAGGTCAACACGCTGGAACACTAACATGGCTCAGGCTTAATTTAAAATAAAGAATTTAAACAGAAGATCTAAAAAAAGAGATTAGGTGTTTTCATAAATAAACATTGAGGAATTCAGAAGTAATTAAATGTAAGCACAAATATGACAAAGACAACACATTCACAAGCAACAGATAAGCAAGAACTAGCATAACAGACATTTTTCCAATAGGAGAACATCTGCCTTTATCCTTCAAAGCATCTAAAAATTTTTGGTCTTTTTTTAGTCTTGTCTGTCCCTTATTGAGTATGCATCTCAGGTCAAATAATGTATTCCCAGGAAAAGAAAATTATGATATAGAAAACATTACTTCAGGGAATAAAGCAAAATGTGAACTAAGGCCAGTGTATAGAACCTTCTAATTTGCAAAAATGTAAGTGCACATCACTTGTTTTCAAAGACTGGTGAAGGAGAATGATTATCAAGCTTTTCTATATCAAATGCCTTCTGTTCTGCCTATTAACATTCCTACCAATTTCTAAGATATTATGCTTTTCTTTAATTAAAAACAAGAAAGAAAGAAAGAAAGAAAAGGCACCAGCTAGATGCATTTAACTACTCTCTATCAAGTTCTAGCACCTGTAATATGAGTGAAAACAAGTACGTAGCATCTGCTTTGAAGGTTTTCTGGAAGGACCTCCCTGGCTGGATTCCCATTGCTCTCTAACTTGCTGCAGCCTCCAGTCATTAACCAGTCACAGCTCTTTTTCCCTCCATCACACCAATCTGTGCAATTACATGAACAGCAAAAATGGTGTGGAGGTTGCTAATTACTTCGATTAGTCACAAGAGATGGTTAGAGCAGTTCACTTTTACTCTAAAGACCCCAATTTCCTGGTCTTTTCCTTTACATACATAGTTTGTTTCCTTGCTTTGTGGTCATTGCTCCTCTTCCCTGCTTTAGTCCTCCAACTCACCCAAGTTCTCACCTGTCACTAGCTCTGTGGGGTTGCTCAATGCTGAAGAAAGCAAGAGAGGAAGTTCTAGGAAGAAAAAGATATCAGAATAATAACTTTCTGTCAGACCAAAAATTTCCCCCACTGTCCTCTAGAGCTCACTAGGCAGCAATTGAATTCATGCTTAGCATTTTATATATAACATGTATCTGCTTGTTGGTTCAAAGCTTCTGTAATCATAGCTTCCAGGCAGACCTCAAAGAGGTCAACATTAAGAGGAAAGAAAAAGTCACTATACAGAATCCAAAGGCAGGAACCTGGATATTAAAAACCTGAACTTCATTAAGGGGTAAAAAAGTCCATTGCAGCTAGCCACAAGCAAGTAAAAGCTTCTGAACACAGATATTTTTAACAAACTTGGTAATAAATAAATAATAAATGACATATAGACATCCTAGACAGAGATACTTAAGAAGGGGCTTGCCAGACTGATTTGGTGTGTCTGTTCTACAGAAGAATAAGTGCTAGCTGATAAAAGGCTAAAAAGCTTTCTAACTAGAAGATCTGGATACAATTTTTTAGAAATAAAATGCTCTCTGTTAAAAAATTTTCCATGCAGGCCTAGTATATAGATTTTGTAAATAGATCTTCAAAAGGGTTTATTGCTTGAAACAGACAGAGTAACTGAGAGCCCAGTTGGGAAGTCAGTGCCGTATGTATCTTTCCATATTTCTTAGGAAACCTAAACCAAAGCTTTGCTGCACTTCTGCTGCCTCCAGAACAGCTAGCTCAACTGCTTTCCCTTTGTCAGAAGCAAACCTCCCTCTCCCTGACTACCGACCCTCCTCTCCTAACCAAAAGCAAGGACAAAATTCACTGAATTTCCTTTTCAGGCATCTCACTAACCAAGAGTTCAGCAGACCAGAACAAAGACCTTCTTCCTGGCTTCCTGTCCCAAAACCATACATTTTAGCTTTAAGCATTTAGATCCTTGTTTCTTTTTTTCCTACAACCATGTTTTATGCATGCAGCTAGAGACTGAATCTTTCCTTAAGGTTGTCCTGCCTGGTTTCGTTAAAGCTTCCCCTTTCAGGATCAGCTCTAACCAGGAAGTTACCTTTTATGAGCCAGATGCCCTCTATCTGCTGTGGAGGCTGCTAGGCAACTAATTACGGGGGACCAGCACAAATTTATGAAATAAAGCTTTTATAAACCTTGGCTCCTCTTAAAGGAACCTGCCATACCCTAACAACCTGTAAAAGAAATCAGGTAACCTTTTTCTCTGCATGAATGCCTTCCTATATGAACGGAATCAGAGCAGCTGTTGTAGGAGACACTGCTAGTCTTCAGGCGGGATTTAATTATTATGGCAGATGTTATCAGGTAATACTATTTAACATATGTCTGCTCAGCCATTCATAGGCAGACTTGTGCCCTGAGTCTACCAGAAACTGTATAGCTATTTACATGTGGCACAGAGCCAATAGAAATGACTTTAAAAGAGATTATTAGTCAGTTCAGAGTTGTACTATCTGTAGTCACATGGCTGCTATCAACTTAGAGAATAAACAGAAAAAGCTTCTTTCTGCTTGCATCCTTCTCTCTCCAAAAAAGCAAAAACCAAAGAACACTAACAAAATAAAAAACGCTTTCCCCATTGTCTCCCATAATTACTTTTGTTGTGAATGAGACTTAAGGATGTTGATAGATAATTTCAATTATGCAGGGTATGAGGTAGGGAATGCTAAACAAGCAGAGGAAGAGTTTAATCTCTATAATTGTAAGGGTTTTTTGTTTTGTTTCGTGTTAGCTAAAGAACAAGATTCTTGAAAGAGAAGATTGTTGCTGTGCTGTTTAACTGCTTTGTGGCAGTGCTGGTGGCTGGGAAACGAAAACAGGCAGTGCTTTGAAAATACAGAAATACCATGTTACTTAAATCTCCCACAGAAGCCTACGATTCCAGGTTGTGCATGTTTTTCAGGCCTGAAGGAAGGGTAATCATCTTAACATTTGTCATGTGTGTTGTCATTGGAGGCACACACCTGTGCCAGGCTGGGATGATTATCTTCACGGACTACTTCTAGTTTTGCATGATTTATATGTCCTGATTTCACATTTTCAAAATGGAGGAAAGGGTTGACTGGTGAAGATACAGTCATACAACTATGAATGAATTCACCTGTAAAGTTGCATATATAGTTTCAATTGGGTTGGCGTACTACAAAACAAGGTTGT